>NW_027642765.1:0-24990 GCF_032717465.1 Coenobita brevimanus | reverse complement strand
GAGATCAGGTTTTGATTCTGCTACCGGTTCATGGGCAAACTTTTCAAGCCAAGTTCAGTGCTCCTTATTTCGTGGAGAAGAAACTCAGTGATGTCAACTATGTCATCGCCACACCAGATCGTAGAAAGAACAAGCAACTACGATATGTCACATCAACATGCTAAAGTTATATCACAGGCGGGACAAAAATAATCCAGTCTGCACTGTAGCTGTTCCACCCGAGTCTGCAAGTGAAGCTCTCCCATGCAGTATGAGCCTGAGTGATAGTTTGGGGAAGAATCCTGATATCATGAATTATCTCCAGACTAAGCTTTCTCATCTAGCTCCCGAGGAAAGGCAGGAGTTTTCGGCATTACTGCAGGAGTACCCGTAAGTGTTCCGTGCTACTCCAGGAAGAACCACTGTGTTGATGCATGATGTCGATGTTGGAGACGCAAAGCCAATTAAATTGCCTCCTTTCCGTGTGAACCCAGTGGAAGTTCCTCTCATCGAGAAGGAGCTTGGCCACAAGATGATTGAGCCCTGTCAGAGCGAGTGGAGTTCTCCTGTCACTCTAGTCCCTAAGCCAGGTGGGTCACAGCGGCTTTGCATTGACTATAGACGTGTTAATCAGATAACCAAAACAGACACTTACCCTTTCCCTCGTGTGGAAGATTGCATAGACAAGATCGGAAAGGCTAGGTACATAAGTAAGTTTGATTTGTTAAAGGGATACTGGCAAGTACCTATGACTGAACGTCCTAGGGAGATCTCATGTTTTGTAACACTAGGAAAGACTTTTGCATGTTCTGTAATGCCATATGGTATGAAGAATGCACCAGCCACATTTCAGAAGCTCATGAATGTTGTAATAGAGGGTTTGGCAGGGTGTGTTGTTTATATTGATGATGTATTAATCTTCAGTGACAACTGGAAAGATCACCTATGCCATGTCAGTAAATTTCTTGAGCGTTTGGTTCAGGCTAATCTTGTAGCTAATTTATCAAAGTGTGAGTTTGGTCAAGCTAAAGTTCAGTACCTTGGGTACGTAATTGGTGATGGACATGTTGCACCACCAGGAGCTAAGGTTCAGGTTATAAGTGATCTTCCCAGACCTAAAAGTAGGAAAGAGCTACAAAGATTTTTGGGAATGGTAGGTTATTACCGGAGATTTGTTCTTAACTTTTCAATTCTTGTATCACCACTTACAGACCTACTGAAAAAGGGAGTTGAATTTGTATGGACCGAGAACTGTGAATCCTCTTTCAACAAACTTAAAGCTATCCTATTAAGTCAGCCAGTGCTCGCTACTCCAAATTTTGCTAAGCCTTTTAAGATGGCTGTTGATGCAAGTGATACAGGAGCTGGGGCTGTTTTGCTGCAAGAGGATGATCAGGGTATTGAACACCCTGTATCTTATTACAGTAAGAAGTTCACTCCACCTCAAAAGAACTACTCAACTATTGAGAAAGAGCTTTTGGCCTTGATTTTGGGTTTACAGCATTTTTCATTTTGTCTGTGTTCTGGTTTTGGCCCCATAGTCATTTATACCGATCATAGCCCACTGAATTCCTTGGTGGGTTTGAGGATAAAAGTAGGAGATTGACAAGATGGAGTCTACTTCTTCAGGAGTATTCATTAGACATACAACATGTCAAGGGGAAAGAAAGTGTTATTGCAGATTGCTTATCTGGACTTTAGACAGATTATTTTAGAGTAATAAGAAATTTCCTTTGTAAATTTCTTTTTCTTTGTGGGGAGGTGTTGCATAGCCTGATTTCATCATCCTTTGTGTAATTCTAACGTACAGTGTGCTGCATGTTTGATCACGAGCGTGTTCTACCTCACTCCCCCGTCCTCCCTTATGGTAGAGTAAGTCGTTCTTTCTGTTGTTCAGAGCAGGATTGTCAACACTTTGTCCCCATGGTTTCATTTGCACGTCCTTCTTGCAAGTTGTATCAAACTCTGCCGGCCCCTATATAATGAGCTCAGTCTCTGCATTATTGCCACTTAGATCTACTCCTCATTTTGTTCACATCTCTGTCCTCCCCTGTACGGTTATTATTGTGAGTGCTCAGGAAGTCTCCAACCATGTAGCAGCTGTGTAATTTGAGTCTAAGTGGTGTTGCATTTTTTCTTGTACTGTGTTGCATAAGTTGTTAATTCTTAGGCCTAGTGAGGTTTTTGTGATTGATGTAGTTTCATGTCAGCCATCATTAATAATATTTTGTATCTGTAATAATATATCTTGCATTCACTGAGTATTATCTAGTATTGTCATTTTATCAGGGCTGACTTAGATAAATTTACTCTTGCTAATTTCGTGTTAATAGAGGCTATTGCAGTTAACCATATATTTAACCTGTTTTTTGCCATTACATTATCCTTATGAGTCCTGAATGTTTTGTTGTTAGTTTGAGCATTAAACTTTAACTTGTAATTTTACCTCTTTTGTTTTGAACCTAGAACTTTACGGGACAGTAGTGATTTTTAGTATTCTTACTTAAAGTGTCCATTATCTTTCTCTGTTCCGTAACATAAATTTGGCGACCTCTTATCAGGATATTCAGGATATTATCATAAGGATATTGCTTGATATTTTGTGACTGTGATTTATTCATGATGTCTACTATTACTACACTTGATGAAACCAAAGATTTTTTGTCAAATGTGCAAACAGTGTTGGATGTAGAAAACAGAACAAAGAATGAACTTAAGCTTGTTGCTCAACAATTGGGAATTGCTGTTCGCTCTCATCATTCTAAAGATCAAATTGTTGACATGATTAATGAAAGCTTGTTTAATGTAACTCCTCCAAATAAGCAAACGCAGATTGAATTAGCTAAGTTACAGCTAGCCTTGCAGGAGGCTCGTGTTAAGGAGGCTGAGTTTCACGCACAAGTTGAACTTGCTAGGATTCAGGCAGACCATGAGTATCGCATGAAACAAGGTGGAACTGGATTATCTAGCTCTGATGATTTTGATGTGGCTAAAAATGTTAAACTTGTCCCTCCTTTTAATGAATCTGATTTAACAAAGTATTTTCAGTTTTTTGAGAGGGTAGCTACAGGTTTTAATTGGCCCAAAAAGTATTGGCCAGTACTCCTTCAAACTGTTCTCACCGGTAAAGCTCAAGTAACTTACGCATCTTTGCCTCAGGATCAATCTGATAATTATGATGTAGTTAAGAGCTTGATTCTTAAGGCCTATGAGCTTGTTCCTGAAGCCTATAGAGTAAAATTTAGGACAACTTATAAGCAAGATAAGCAATCCCATGTTGAGTATGCAAAAATCAAAGAAGATCTGTTAGAGCAGTGGTTAAATTCTAAGAATGTGGATTCTGATTTTGGTAAATTTAAGCAGATGATTTTGCTGGAGGACTTCAAAAGGTGTATTAGTAAAGATGTAAGCCTATATCTTGATGAGAAAAGAATAGATAATTTGTCTGATGCTGCAGTTTTAGCTGATGAATATGTTCTCACTCACAAGAGATATTCTAAAGAAAAAGGGAAAGCTGAGAGTAAGTACGTTGCCTCTACTCAGAGTACAGGTAACAGGAAAGAGAATAAAGATGATGTTTCTCAGGAAGTAAATACCAGCTTCACCTCTAGATTTCAGAAAAGTAAATGTACTTATTGTAGTAAGCTTGGTCATACTACGGAGAAATGTTTCAGGAGACAGCGTGATGTGAACAAAAAGGAGTCTTTAAATATTCAGTCAATTGGTCTAGTGTCCACCCTTGAGAGTTCCCAGAATTCTTTAACTGAGTTAACTGAACCTGCTTTGAGGGGTAACTTAAATTCTCATGATGGAGCTCCTCTTTTGAGCAGTAACGTGGGTGACACTCTCAAGAGTTTATGTGCTAATTTCCTGTCTGATGGTTTTGTCAGTCCTCTAGACAGTAATGACAGGAAATCAGTTAAAATATATCGTGATACAGGTGCATGCCAATCCCTTATGCTGACCAGTGTTCTAGGCTCTAATGTTAATTCCTCTGATGAAACTGTAATCTTGCAGGGTGTAGGGAATATTTGCTTCTCTGTTCCCCTGTGCAGAGTGAATTTAGAGTCTGGTTTTGTTAATGGTTCCGTTATGGTTGGGTTGGTTGAGACACTTCCAATGTCAGGTGTAACTTTCTTACTTGGAAATGATATTGGTGGAAGTCAAGTGTGTCCAGCTCCTCAGTTGTCTAGTGAGCCAGTGGCTGCGGCCCAGGATTGTGATGTCCCTGATGTGTTACCTGCATGTGCTGTCACTAGGGCTAAGTCTAAAGTTACTGGTGATTTAGAGGATAATGATGATGATGATGTTATCCTAGCTGATACTTTTCTTGCTAATTTGGATCACTCACCAGATGAGGCAGTACCCCGTAGTGTTGATAATTTGTCTCGTCAAGAGTTGGTTGAGTTGCAGGTTGCTGACCCTGAGTTGAAAGGTCTAGCTAACTCTGCTTGCAGTGAAGAAGAGTCAGCTGGTGCTTCTACTTGTTATTATATAAAGTCAGGAGTACTTATGAGGAAGTGGAGACCCCCAACAGCATCAGCCGACTGTGAATGGGAGGTTGTACATCAAGTTGTCATCCCTCGTGTTTGTAGGCAGGATATCATTAGAGTGGCTCATGATTCCAGTTTGGCAGGACACCTTGGAGTGAGGAACACTATGGCACGCATTTTGAAACACTTCTACTGGCCAGGTATCTTCAGGGATGTTTCCTGGTATTGTAAGTCTTGTCACACCTGTCAAGTTGTGGGGAAGTGTAATCAGACCGAAAAGGTTGCACCTCTAGTTCCCATTCCTCCTTTTGAGGTGCCATTCACCCGTGTGTTGGTGGATATTGTGGGCCCTCTTCCTAAGACTTCTTCAGGATTATTTTATGTGTTGACCCTGATTGATATGGCTACTCGTTATCCTGAAGCCATTCCACTTAGAAATATCTCAGCAAAGAACGTGGTTAAGGAAATGCTAGGGTTCTTCACAAAGTTTGGTCTGCCCAAGGAGGTACAGTCAGACCGGGGAAGAAATTTCATGTCAAATGTTTTCAAGCAGTCTCTGAAAGAGTTGGGCATCACCCAGATCACGTCTTCAGCTTACCATCCCCAGACCCTAGGAGCGTTGGAGAGATATCATCAAACACTCAAATCGATGCTCAAGAAATACTGTTTGGAACATCAGAAAGACTGGGATAAAGGTCTTCCATTCGTTGTATTTGCCGCAAGAGAATCACCAAATGAATCACTGGGCTTCTCACCTTTTGAACTACTGTTTGGCCATGAAGTAGGAGGACCCCTTAAGTTACTCAAGGAATGCTGGCTGTCGGAGGAAGATGACGTCAACCTGCTGGAGTATGTGATGACGTTCAAAGAACGGCTGTCCACTGCTTTACAACTAGCGAGAGAATTTAGGAGCTGCTCAGGAGAAGATGAAGACTTGGTATGATAAGAAGTCCAGGTTACGCCACTTTCAACCAGGAGATCAGGTTTTGATTCTGCTACCGGTTCATGGGCAAACTTTTCAAGCCAAGTTCAGTGCTCCTTATTTCGTGGAGAAGAAACTCAGTGATGTCAACTATGTCATCGCCACACCAGATCGTAGAAAGAACAAGCAACTACGATATGTCACATCAACATGCTAAAGTTATATCACAGGCGGGACAAAAATAATCCAGTCTGCACTGTAGCTGTTCCACCCGAGTCTGCAAGTGAAGCTCTCCCATGCAGTATGAGCCTGAGTGATAGTTTGGGGAAGAATCCTGATATCATGAATTATCTCCAGACTAAGCTTTCTCATCTAGCTCCCGAGGAAAGGCAGGAGTTTTCGGCATTACTGCAGGAGTACCCGTAAGTGTTCCGTGCTACTCCAGGAAGAACCACTGTGTTGATGCATGATGTCGATGTTGGAGACGCAAAGCCAATTAAATTGCCTCCTTTCCGTGTGAACCCAGTGGAAGTTCCTCTCATCGAGAAGGAGCTTGGCTACCTGTTGGACCACAAGATGATTGAGCCCTGTCAGAGCGAGTGGAGTTCTCCTGTCACTCTAGTCCCTAAGCCAGGTGGGTCACAGCGGCTTTGCATTGACTATAGACGTGTTAATCAGATAACCAAAACAGACACTTACCCTTTCCCTCGTGTGGAAGATTGCATAGACAAGATCGGAAAGGCTAGGTACATAAGTAAGTTTGATTTGTTAAAGGGATACTGGCAAGTACCTATGACTGAACGTCCTAGGGAGATCTCATGTTTTGTAACACTAGGAAAGACTTTTGCATGTTCTGTAATGCCATATGGTATGAAGAATGCACCAGCCACATTTCAGAAGCTCATGAATGTTGTAATAGAGGGTTTGGCAGGGTGTGTTGTTTATATTGATGATGTATTAATCTTCAGTGACAACTGGAAAGATCACCTATGCCATGTCAGTAAATTTCTTGAGCGTTTGGTTCAGGCTAATCTTGTAGCTAATTTATCAAAGTGTGAGTTTGGTCAAGCTAAAGTTCAGTACCTTGGGTACGTAATTGGTGATGGACATGTTGCACCACCAGGAGCTAAGGTTCAGGTTATAAGTGATCTTCCCAGACCTAAAAGTAGGAAAGAGCTACAAAGATTTTTGGGAATGGTAGGTTATTACCGGAGATTTGTTCTTAACTTTTCAATTCTTGTATCACCACTTACAGACCTACTGAAAAAGGGAGTTGAATTTGTATGGACCGAGAACTGTGAATCCTCTTTCAACAAACTTAAAGCTATCCTATTAAGTCAGCCAGTGCTCGCTACTCCAAATTTTGCTAAGCCTTTTAAGATGGCTGTTGATGCAAGTGATACAGGAGCTGGGGCTGTTTTGCTGCAAGAGGATGATCAGGGTATTGAACACCCTGTATCTTATTACAGTAAGAAGTTCACTCCACCTCAAAAGAACTACTCAACTATTGAGAAAGAGCTTTTGGCCTTGATTTTGGGTTTACAGCATTTTTCATTTTGTCTGTGTTCTGGTTTTGGCCCCATAGTCATTTATACCGATCATAGCCCACTGAAATTCCTTGGTGGGTTTGAGGATAAAAGTAGGAGATTGACAAGATGGAGTCTACTTCTTCAGGAGTATTCATTAGACATACAACATGTCAAGGGGAAAGAAAGTGTTATTGCAGATTGCTTATCTGGACTTTAGACAGATTATTTTAGAGTAATAAGAAATTTCCTTTGTAA
The DNA here is from genome assembly GCF_032717465.1 of Coenobita brevimanus. Classification (NCBI taxonomy): domain Eukaryota; kingdom Metazoa; phylum Arthropoda; class Malacostraca; order Decapoda; family Coenobitidae; genus Coenobita; species Coenobita brevimanus. The sequence continues at coordinate 17,812 of NW_027642765.1, read as the reverse complement.
ATTTCTTTTTTCTTTGTGGGGAGGTGTTGCATAGCCTGATTTCATCATCCTTTGTGTAATTCTAACGTACAGTGTGCTGCATGTTTGATCACGAGCGTGTTCTACCTCACTCCCCCCGTCCTCCCTTATGGTAGAGTAAGTCGTTCTTTCTGTTGTTCAGAGCAGGATTGTCAACACTTTGTCCCCATGGTTTCATTTGCACGTCCTTCTTGCAAGTTGTATCAAACTCTGCCGGCCCCTATATAATGAGCTCAGTCTCTGCATTATTGCCACTTAGATCTACTCCTCATTTTGTTCACATCTCTGTCCTCCCCTGTACGGTTATTATTGTGAGTGCTCAGGAAGTCTCCAACCATGTAGCAGCTGTGTAATTTGAGTCTAAGTGGTGTTGCATTTTTTCTTGTACTGTGTTGCATAAGTTGTTAATTCTTAGGCCTAGTGAGGTTTTTGTGATTGATGTAGTTTCATGTCAGCCATCATTAATAATATTTTGTATCTGTAATAATATATCTTGCATTCACTGAGTATTATCTAGTATTGTCATTTTATCAGGGCTGACTTAGATAAATTTACTCTTGCTAATTTCGTGTTAATAGAGGCTATTGCAGTTAACCATATATTTAACCTGTTTTTTGCCATTACATTATCCTTATGAGTCCTGAATGTTTTGTTGTTAGTTTGAGCATTAAACTTTAACTTGTAATTTTACCTCTTTTGTTTTGAACCTAGAACTTTACGGGACAGTAGTGATTTTTAGTATTCTTACTTAAAGTGTCCATTATCTTTCTCTGTTCCGTAACATAAATTTGGCGACCTCTTATCAGGATATTCAGGATATTATCATAAGGATATTGCTTGATATTTTGTGACTGTGATTTATTCATGATGTCTACTATTACTACACTTGATGAAACCAAAGATTTTTTGTCAAATGTGCAAACAGTGTTGGATGTAGAAAACAGAACAAAGAATGAACTTAAGCTTGTTGCTCAACAATTGGGAATTGCTGTTCGCTCTCATCATTCTAAAGATCAAATTGTTGACATGATTAATGAAAGCTTGTTTAATGTAACTCCTCCAAATAAGCAAACGCAGATTGAATTAGCTAAGTTACAGCTAGCCTTGCAGGAGGCTCGTGTTAAGGAGGCTGAGTTTCACGCACAAGTTGAACTTGCTAGGATTCAGGCAGACCATGAGTATCGCATGAAACAAGGTGGAACTGGATTATCTAGCTCTGATGATTTTGATGTGGCTAAAAATGTTAAACTTGTCCCTCCTTTTAATGAATCTGATTTAACAAAGTATTTTCAGTTTTTTGAGAGGGTAGCTACAGGTTTTAATTGGCCCAAAAAGTATTGGCCAGTACTCCTTCAAACTGTTCTCACCGGTAAAGCTCAAGTAACTTACGCATCTTTGCCTCAGGATCAATCTGATAATTATGATGTAGTTAAGAGCTTGATTCTTAAGGCCTATGAGCTTGTTCCTGAAGCCTATAGAGTAAAATTTAGGACAACTTATAAGCAAGATAAGCAATCCCATGTTGAGTATGCAAAAATCAAAGAAGATCTGTTAGAGCAGTGGTTAAATTCTAAGAATGTGGATTCTGATTTTGGTAAATTTAAGCAGATGATTTTGCTGGAGGACTTCAAAAGGTGTATTAGTAAAGATGTAAGCCTATATCTTGATGAGAAAAGAATAGATAATTTGTCTGATGCTGCAGTTTTAGCTGATGAATATGTTCTCACTCACAAGAGATATTCTAAAGAAAAAGGGAAAGCTGAGAGTAAGTACGTTGCCTCTACTCAGAGTACAGGTAACAGGAAAGAGAATAAAGATGATGTTTCTCAGGAAGTAAATACCAGCTTCACCTCTAGATTTCAGAAAAGTAAATGTACTTATTGTAGTAAGCTTGGTCATACTACGGAGAAATGTTTCAGGAGACAGCGTGATGTGAACAAAAAGGAGTCTTTAAATATTCAGTCAATTGGTCTAGTGTCCACCCTTGAGAGTTCCCAGAATTCTTTAACTGAGTTAACTGAACCTGCTTTGAGGGGTAACTTAAATTCTCATGATGGAGCTCCTCTTTTGAGCAGTAACGTGGGTGACACTCTCAAGAGTTTATGTGCTAATTTCCTGTCTGATGGTTTTGTCAGTCCTCTAGACAGTAATGACAGGAAATCAGTTAAAATATATCGTGATACAGGTGCATGCCAATCCCTTATGCTGACCAGTGTTCTAGGCTCTAATGTTAATTCCTCTGATGAAACTGTAATCTTGCAGGGTGTAGGGAATATTTGCTTCTCTGTTCCCCTGTGCAGAGTGAATTTAGAGTCTGGTTTTGTTAATGGTTCCGTTATGGTTGGGTTGGTTGAGACACTTCCAATGTCAGGTGTAACTTTCTTACTTGGAAATGATATTGGTGGAAGTCAAGTGTGTCCAGCTCCTCAGTTGTCTAGTGAGCCAGTGGCTGCGGCCCAGGATTGTGATGTCCCTGATGTGTTACCTGCATGTGCTGTCACTAGGGCTAAGTCTAAAGTTACTGGTGATTTAGAGGATAATGATGATGATGATGTTATCCTAGCTGATACTTTTCTTGCTAATTTGGATCACTCACCAGATGAGGCAGTACCCCGTAGTGTTGATAATTTGTCTCGTCAAGAGTTGGTTGAGTTGCAGGTTGCTGACCCTGAGTTGAAAGGTCTAGCTAACTCTGCTTGCAGTGAAGAAGAGTCAGCTGGTGCTTCTACTTGTTATTATATAAAGTCAGGAGTACTTATGAGGAAGTGGAGACCCCCAACAGCATCAGCCGACTGTGAATGGGAGGTTGTACATCAAGTTGTCATCCCTCGTGTTTGTAGGCAGGATATCATTAGAGTGGCTCATGATTCCAGTTTGGCAGGACACCTTGGAGTGAGGAACACTATGGCACGCATTTTGAAACACTTCTACTGGCCAGGTATCTTCAGGGATGTTTCCTGGTATTGTAAGTCTTGTCACACCTGTCAAGTTGTGGGGAAGTGTAATCAGACCGAAAAGGTTGCACCTCTAGTTCCCATTCCTCCTTTTGAGGTGCCATTCACCCGTGTGTTGGTGGATATTGTGGGCCCTCTTCCTAAGACTTCTTCAGGATTATTTTATGTGTTGACCCTGATTGATATGGCTACTCGTTATCCTGAAGCCATTCCACTTAGAAATATCTCAGCAAAGAACGTGGTTAAGGAAATGCTAGGGTTCTTCACAAAGTTTGGTCTGCCCAAGGAGGTACAGTCAGACCGGGGAAGAAATTTCATGTCAAATGTTTTCAAGCAGTCTCTGAAAGAGTTGGGCATCACCCAGATCACGTCTTCAGCTTACCATCCCCAGACCCTAGGAGCGTTGGAGAGATATCATCAAACACTCAAATCGATGCTCAAGAAATACTGTTTGGAACATCAGAAAGACTGGGATAAAGGTCTTCCATTCGTTGTATTTGCCGCAAGAGAATCACCAAATGAATCACTGGGCTTCTCACCTTTTGAACTACTGTTTGGCCATGAAGTAGGAGGACCCCTTAAGTTACTCAAGGAATGCTGGCTGTCGGAGGAAGATGACGTCAACCTGCTGGAGTATGTGATGACGTTCAAAGAACGGCTGTCCACTGCTTTACAACTAGCGAGAGAATTTAGGAGCTGCTCAGGAGAAGATGAAGACTTGGTATGATAAGAAGTCCAGGTTACGCCACTTTCAACCAGGAGATCAGGTTTTGATTCTGCTACCGGTTCATGGGCAAACTTTTCAAGCCAAGTTCAGTGCTCCTTATTTCGTGGAGAAGAAACTCAGTGATGTCAACTATGTCATCGCCACACCAGATCGTAGAAAGAACAAGCAACTACGATATGTCACATCAACATGCTAAAGTTATATCACAGGCGGGACAAAAATAATCCAGTCTGCACTGTAGCTGTTCCACCCGAGTCTGCAAGTGAAGCTCTCCCATGCAGTATGAGCCTGAGTGATAGTTTGGGGAAGAATCCTGATATCATGAATTATCTCCAGACTAAGCTTTCTCATCTAGCTCCCGAGGAAAGGCAGGAGTTTTCGGCATTACTGCAGGAGTACCCGTAAGTGTTCCGTGCTACTCCAGGAAGAACCACTGTGTTGATGCATGATGTCGATGTTGGAGACGCAAAGCCAATTAAATTGCCTCCTTTCCGTGTGAACCCAGTGGAAGTTCCTCTCATCGAGAAGGAGCTTGGCCACAAGATGATTGAGCCCTGTCAGAGCGAGTGGAGTTCTCCTGTCACTCTAGTCCCTAAGCCAGGTGGGTCACAGCGGCTTTGCATTGACTATAGACGTGTTAATCAGATAACCAAAACAGACACTTACCCTTTCCCTCGTGTGGAAGATTGCATAGACAAGATCGGAAAGGCTAGGTACATAAGTAAGTTTGATTTGTTAAAGGGATACTGGCAAGTACCTATGACTGAACGTCCTAGGGAGATCTCATGTTTTGTAACACTAGGAAAGACTTTTGCATGTTCTGTAATGCCATATGGTATGAAGAATGCACCAGCCACATTTCAGAAGCTCATGAATGTTGTAATAGAGGGTTTGGCAGGGTGTGTTGTTTATATTGATGATGTATTAATCTTCAGTGACAACTGGAAAGATCACCTATGCCATGTCAGTAAATTTCTTGAGCGTTTGGTTCAGGCTAATCTTGTAGCTAATTTATCAAAGTGTGAGTTTGGTCAAGCTAAAGTTCAGTACCTTGGGTACGTAATTGGTGATGGACATGTTGCACCACCAGGAGCTAAGGTTCAGGTTATAAGTGATCTTCCCAGACCTAAAAGTAGGAAAGAGCTACAAAGATTTTTGGGAATGGTAGGTTATTACCGGAGATTTGTTCTTAACTTTTCAATTCTTGTATCACCACTTACAGACCTACTGAAAAAGGGAGTTGAATTTGTATGGACCGAGAACTGTGAATCCTCTTTCAACAAACTTAAAGCTATCCTATTAAGTCAGCCAGTGCTCGCTACTCCAAATTTTGCTAAGCCTTTTAAGATGGCTGTTGATGCAAGTGATACAGGAGCTGGGGCTGTTTTGCTGCAAGAGGATGATCAGGGTATTGAACACCCTGTATCTTATTACAGTAAGAAGTTCACTCCACCTCAAAAGAACTACTCAACTATTGAGAAAGAGCTTTTGGCCTTGATTTTGGGTTTACAGCATTTTTCATTTTGTCTGTGTTCTGGTTTTGGCCCCATAGTCATTTATACCGATCATAGCCCACTGAATTCCTTGGTGGGTTTGAGGATAAAAGTAGGAGATTGACAAGATGGAGTCTACTTCTTCAGGAGTATTCATTAGACATACAACATGTCAAGGGGAAAGAAAGTGTTATTGCAGATTGCTTATCTGGACTTTAGACAGATTATTTTAGAGTAATAAGAAATTTCCTTTGTAAATTTCTTTTTTCTTTGTGGGGAGGTGTTGCATAGCCTGATTTCATCATCCTTTGTGTAATTCTAACGTACAGTGTGCTGCATGTTTGATCACGAGCGTGTTCTACCTCACTCCCCCCGTCCTCCCTTATGGTAGAGTAAGTCGTTCTTTCTGTTGTTCAGAGCAGGATTGTCAACACTTTGTCCCCATGGTTTCATTTGCACGTCCTTCTTGCAAGTTGTATCAAACTCTGCCGGCCCCTATATAATGAGCTCAGTCTCTGCATTATTGCCACTTAGATCTACTCCTCATTTTGTTCACATCTCTGTCCTCCCCTGTACGGTTATTATTGTGAGTGCTCAGGAAGTCTCCAACCATGTAGCAGCTGTGTAATTTGAGTCTAAGTGGTGTTGCATTTTTTCTTGTACTGTGTTGCATAAGTTGTTAATTCTTAGGCCTAGTGAGGTTTTTGTGATTGATGTAGTTTCATGTCAGCCATCATTAATAATATTTTGTATCTGTAATAATATATCTTGCATTCACTGAGTATTATCTAGTATTGTCATTTTATCAGGGCTGACTTAGATAAATTTACTCTTGCTAATTTCGTGTTAATAGAGGCTATTGCAGTTAACCATATATTTAACCTGTTTTTTGCCATTACATTATCCTTATGAGTCCTGAATGTTTTGTTGTTAGTTTGAGCATTAAACTTTAACTTGTAATTTTACCTCTTTTGTTTTGAACCTAGAACTTTACGGGACAGTAGTGATTTTTAGTATTCTTACTTAAAGTGTACATTATCTTTCTCTGTTCCGTAACATAAATTTGGCGACCTCTTATCAGGATATTCAGGATATTATCATAAGGATATTGCTTGATATTTTGTGACTGTGATTTATTCATGATGTCTACTATTACTACACTTGATGAAACCAAAGATTTTTTGTCAAATGTGCAAACAGTGTTGGATGTAGAAAACAGAACAAAGAATGAACTTAAGCTTGTTGCTCAACAATTGGGAATTGCTGTTCGCTCTCATCATTCTAAAGATCAAATTGTTGACATGATTAATGAAAGCTTGTTTAATGTAACTCCTCCAAATAAGCAAACGCAGATTGAATTAGCTAAGTTACAGCTAGCCTTGCAGGAGGCTCGTGTTAAGGAGGCTGAGTTTCACGCACAAGTTGAACTTGCTAGGATTCAGGCAGACCATGAGTATCGCATGAAACAAGGTGGAACTGGATTATCTAGCTCTGATGATTTTGATGTGGCTAAAAATGTTAAACTTGTCCCTCCTTTTAATGAATCTGATTTAACAAAGTATTTTCAGTTTTTTGAGAGGGTAGCTACAGGTTTTAATTGGCCCAAAAAGTATTGGCCAGTACTCCTTCAAACTGTTCTCACCGGTAAAGCTCAAGTAACTTACGCATCTTTGCCTCAGGATCAATCTGATAATTATGATGTAGTTAAGAGCTTGATTCTTAAGGCCTATGAGCTTGTTCCTGAAGCCTATAGAGTAAAATTTAGGACAACTTATAAGCAAGATAAGCAATCCCATGTTGAGTATGCAAAAATCAAAGAAGATCTGTTAGAGCAGTGGTTAAATTCTAAGAATGTGGATTCTGATTTTGGTAAATTTAAGCAGATGATTTTGCTGGAGGACTTCAAAAGGTGTATTAGTAAAGATGTAAGCCTATATCTTGATGAGAAAAGAATAGATAATTTGTCTGATGCTGCAGTTTTAGCTGATGAATATGTTCTCACTCACAAGAGATATTCTAAAGAAAAAGGGAAAGCTGAGAGTAAGTACGTTGCCTCTACTCAGAGTACAGGTAACAGGAAAGAGAATAAAGATGATGTTTCTCAGGAAGTAAATACCAGCTTCACCTCTAGATTTCAGAAAAGTAAATGTACTTATTGTAGTAAGCTTGGTCATACTACGGAGAAATGTTTCAGGAGACAGCGTGATGTGAACAAAAAGGAGTCTTTAAATATTCAGTCAATTGGTCTAGTGTCCACCCTTGAGAGTTCCCAGAATTCTTTAACTGAGTTAACTGAACCTGCTTTGAGGGGTAACTTAAATTCTCATGATGGAGCTCCTCTTTTGAGCAGTAACGTGGGTGACACTCTCAAGAGTTTATGTGCTAATTTCCTGTCTGATGGTTTTGTCAGTCCTCTAGACAGTAATGACAGGAAATCAGTTAAAATATATCGTGATACAGGTGCATGCCAATCCCTTATGCTGACCAGTGTTCTAGGCTCTAATGTTAATTCCTCTGATGAAACTGTAATCTTGCAGGGTGTAGGGAATATTTGCTTCTCTGTTCCCCTGTGCAGAGTGAATTTAGAGTCTGGTTTTGTTAATGGTTCCGTTATGGTTGGGTTGGTTGAGACACTTCCAATGTCAGGTGTAACTTTCTTACTTGGAAATGATATTGGTGGAAGTCAAGTGTGTCCAGCTCCTCAGTTGTCTAGTGAGCCAGTGGCTGCGGCCCAGGATTGTGATGTCCCTGATGTGTTACCTGCATGTGCTGTCACTAGGGCTAAGTCTAAAGTTACTGGTGATTTAGAGGATAATGATGATGATGATGTTATCCTAGCTGATACTTTTCTTGCTAATTTGGATCACTCACCAGATGAGGCAGTACCCCGTAGTGTTGATAATTTGTCTCGTCAAGAGTTGGTTGAGTTGCAGGTTGCTGACCCTGAGTTGAAAGGTCTAGCTAACTCTGCTTGCAGTGAAAGAAGAGTCAGCTGGTGCTTCTACTTGTTATTATATAAAGTCAGGAGTACTTATGAGGAAGTGGAGACCCCCAACAGCATCAGCCGACTGTGAATGGGAGGTTGTACATCAAGTTGTCATCCCTCGTGTTTGTAGGCAGGATATCATTAGAGTGGCTCATGATTCCAGTTTGGCAGGACACCTTGGAGTGAGGAACACTATGGCACGCATTTTGAAACACTTCTACTGGCCAGGTATCTTCAGGGATGTTTCCTGGTATTGTAAGTCTTGTCACACCTGTCAAGTTGTGGGGAAGTGTAATCAGACCGAAAAGGTTGCACCTCTAGTTCCCATTCCTCCTTTTGAGGTGCCATTCACCCGTGTGTTGGTGGATATTGTGGGCCCTCTTCCTAAGACTTCTTCAGGATTATTTTATGTGTTGACCCTGATTGATATGGCTACTCGTTATCCTGAAGCCATTCCACTTAGAAATATCTCAGCAAAGAACGTGGTTAAGGAAATGCTAGGGTTCTTCACAAAGTTTGGTCTGCCCAAGGAGGTACAGTCAGACCGGGAAGAAATTTCATGTCAAATGTTTTCAAGCAGTCTCTGAAAGAGTTGGGCATCACCCAGATCACGTCTTCAGCTTACCATCCCCAGACCCTAGGAGCGTTGGAGAGATATCATCAAACACTCAAATCGATGCTCAAGAAATACTGTTTGGAACATCAGAAAGACTGGGATAAAGGTCTTCCATTCGTTGTATTTGCCGCAAGAGAATCACCAAATGAATCACTGGGCTTCTCACCTTTTGAACTACTGTTTGGCCATGAAGTAGGAGGACCCCTTAAGTTACTCAAGGAATGCTGGCTGTCGGAGGAAGATGACGTCAACCTGCTGGAGTATGTGATGACGTTCAAAGAACGGCTGTCCACTGCTTTACAACTAGCGCGAGAGAATTTAGGAGCTGCTCAGGAGAAGATGAAGACTTGGTATGATAAGAAGTCCAGGTTACGCCACTTTCAACCAGGAGATCAGGTTTTGATTCTGCTACCGGTTCATGGGCAAACTTTTCAAGCCAAGTTCAGTGCTCCTTATTTCGTGGAGAAGAAACTCAGTGATGTCAACTATGTCATCGCCACACCAGATCGTAGAAAGAACAAGCAACTACGATATGTCACATCAACATGCTAAAGTTATATCACAGGCGGGACAAAAATAATCCAGTCTGCACTGTAGCTGTTCCACCCGAGTCTGCAAGTGAAGCTCTCCCATGCAGTATGAGCCTGAGTGATAGTTTGGGGAAGAATCCTGATATCATGAATTATCTCCAGACTAAGCTTTCTCATCTAGCTCCCGAGGAAAGGCAGGAGTTTTCGGCATTACTGCAGGAGTACCCGTAAGTGTTCCGTGCTACTCCAGGAAGAACCACTGTGTTGATGCATGATGTCGATGTTGGAGACGCAAAGCCAATTAAATTGCCTCCTTTCCGTGTGAACCCAGTGGAAGTTCCTCTCATCGAGAAGGAGCTTGGCCACAAGATGATTGAGCCCTGTCAGAGCGAGTGGAGTTCTCCTGTCACTCTAGTCCCTAAGCCAGGTGGGTCACAGCGGCTTTGCATTGACTATAGACGTGTTAATCAGATAACCAAAACAGACACTTACCCTTTCCCTCGTGTGGAAGATTGCATAGACAAGATCGGAAAGGCTAGGTACATAAGTAAGTTTGATTTGTTAAAGGGATACTGGCAAGTACCTATGACTGAACGTCCTAGGGAGATCTCATGTTTTGTAACACTAGGAAAGACTTTTGCATGTTCTGTAATGCCATATGGTATGAAGAATGCACCAGCCACATTTCAGAAGCTCATGAATGTTGTAATAGAGGGTTTGGCAGGGTGTGTTGTTTATATTGATGATGTATTAATCTTCAGTGACAACTGGAAAGATCACCTATGCCATGTCAGTAAATTTCTTGAGCGTTTGGTTCAGGCTAATCTTGTAGCTAATTTATCAAAGTGTGAGTTTGGTCAAGCTAAAGTTCAGTACCTTGGGTACGTAATTGGTGATGGACATGTTGCACCACCAGGAGCTAAGGTTCAGGTTATAAGTGATCTTCCCAGACCTAAAAGTAGGAAAGAGCTACAAAGATTTTTGGGAATGGTAGGTTATTACCGGAGATTTGTTCTTAACTTTTCAATTCTTGTATCACCACTTACAGACCTACTGAAAAAGGGAGTTGAATTTGTATGGACCGAGAACTGTGAATCCTCTTTCAACAAACTTAAAGCTATCCTATTAAGTCAGCCAGTGCTCGCTACTCCAAATTTTGCTAAGCCTTTTAAGATGGCTGTTGATGCAAGTGATACAGGAGCTGGGGCTGTTTTGCTGCAAGAGGATGATCAGGGTATTGAACACCCTGTATCTTATTACAGTAAGAAGTTCACTCCACCTCAAAAGAACTACTCAACTATTGAGAAAGAGCTTTTGGCCTTGATTTTGGGTTTACAGCATTTTTCATTTTGTCTGTGTTCTGGTTTTGGCCCCATAGTCATTTATACCGATCATAGCCCACTGAATTCCTTGGTGGGTTTGAGGATAAAAGTAGGAGATTGACAAGATGGAGTCTACTTCTTCAGGAGTATTCATTAGACATACAACATGTCAAGGGAAAGAAAGTGTTATTGCAGATTGCTTATCTGGACTTTAGACAGATTATTTTAGAGTAATAAGAAATTTCCTTTGTAAATTTCTTTTTTCTTTGTGGGGAGGTGTTGCATAGCCTGATTTCATCATCCTTTGTGTAATTCTAACGTACAGTGTGCTGCATGTTTGATCACGAGCGTGTTCTACCTCACTCCCCCGTCCTCCCTTATGGTAGAGTAAGTCGTTCTTTCTGTTGTTCAGAGCAGGATTGTCAACACTTTGTCCCCATGGTTTCATTTGCACGTCCTTCTTGCAAGTTGTATCAAACTCTGCCGGCCCCTATATAATGAGCTCAGTCTCTGCATTATTGCCACTTAGATCTACTCCTCATTTTGTTCACATCTCTGTCCTCCTGTACGGTTATTATTGTGAGTGCTCAGGAAGTCTCCAACCATGTAGCAGCTGTGTAATTTGAGTCTAAGTGGTGTTGCATTTTTTCTTGTACTGTGTTGCATAAGTTGTTAATTCTTAGGCCTAGTGAGGTTTTTGTGATTGATGTAGTTTCATGTCAGCCATCATTAATAATATTTTGTATCTGTAATAATATATCTTGCATTCACTGAGTATTATCTAGTATTGTCATTTTATCAGGGCTGACTTAGATAAATTTACTCTTGCTAATTTCGTGTTAATAGAGGCTATTGCAGTTAACCATATATTTAACCTGTTTTTTGCCATTACATTATCCTTATGAGTCCTGAATGTTTTGTTGTTAGTTTGAGCATTAAACTTTAACTTGTAATTTTACCTCTTTTGTTTTGAACCTAGAACTTTACGGGACAGTAGTGATTTTTAGTATTCTTACTTAAAGTGTCCATTATCTTTCTCTGTTCCGTAACATAAATTTGGCGACCTCTTATCAGGATATTCAGGATATTATCATAAGGATATTGCTTGATATTTTGTGACTGTGATTTATTCATGATGTCTACTATTACTACACTTGATGAAACCAAAGATTTTTTGTCAAATGTGCAAACAGTGTTGGATGTAGAAAACAGAACAAAGAATGAACTTAAGCTTGTTGCTCAACAATTGGGAATTGCTGTTCGCTCTCATCATTCTAAAGATCAAATTGTTGACATGATTAATGAAAGCTTGTTTAATGTAACTCCTCCAAATAAGCAAACGCAGATTGAATTAGCTAAGTTACAACTAGCCCTGCAGGAGGCTCGTGTTAAGAAAGCTGAGTTTCACGCACAAGTTGAACTTGCTAGGATTCAGGCAGACCATGAGTATCGCATGAAACAAGGTGGAACTGGATTATCTAGCTCTGATGATTTTGATGTGGCTAAAAATGTTAAACTTGTCCCTCCTTTTAATGAATCTGATTTAACAAAGTATTTTCAGTTTTTTGAGAGGAGTAGCTACAGGTTTTAATTGGCCCAAAAAGTATTGGCCAGTACTCCTTCAAACTGTTCTCACCGGTAAAGCTCAAGTAACTTACGCATCTTTGCCTCAGGATCAATCTGATAATTATGATGTAGTTAAGAGCTTGATTCTTAAGGCCTATGAGCTTGTTCCTGAAGCCTATAGAGTAAAATTTAGGACAACTTATAAGCAAGATAAGCAATCCCATGTTGAGTATGCAAAAATCAAAGAAGATCTGTTAGAGCAGTGGTTAGAATTCTAAGAATGTGGATTCTGATTTTGGTAAATTTAAGCAGATGATTTTGCTGGAGGACTTCAAAAGGTGTATTAGTAAAGATGTAAGCCTATATCTTGATGAGAAAAGAATAGATAATTTGTCTGATGCTGCAGTTTTAGCTGATGAATATGTTCTCACTCACAAGAGATATTCTAAAGAAAAAGGGAAAGCTGAGAGTAAGTACGTTGCCTCTACTCAGAGTACAGGTAACAGGAAAGAGAATAAAGATGATGTTTCTCAGGGAAGTAAATACCAGCTTCACCTCTAGATTTCAGAAAAGTAAATGTACTTATTGTAGTAAGCTTGGTCATACTACGGAGAAATGTTTCAGGAGACAGCGTGATGTGAACAAAAAGGAGTCTTTAAATATTCAGTCAATTGGTCTAGTGTCCACCCTTGAGAGTTCCCAGAATTCTTTAACTGAGTTAACTGAACCTGCTTTGAGGGGTAACTTAAATTCTCATGATGGAGCTCCTCTTTTGAGCAGTAACGTGGGTGACACTCTCAAGAGTTTATGTGCTAATTTCCTGTCTGATGGTTTTGTCAGTCCTCTAGACAGTAATGACAGGAAATCAGTTAAAATATATCGTGATACAGGTGCATGCCAATCCCTTATGCTGACCAGTGTTCTAGGCTCTAATGTTAATTCCTCTGATGAAACTGTAATCTTGCAGGGTGTAGGGAATATTTGCTTCTCTGGTCCTCTGTGCAGAGTGAATTTAGAGTCTGGTTTTGTTAATGGTTCCGTTATGGTTGGGTTGGTTGAGACACTTCCAATGTCAGGTGTAACTTTCTTACTTGGAAATGATATTGGTGGAAGTCAAGTGTGTCCAGCTCCTCAGTTGTCTAGTGAGCCAGTGGCTGCGGCCCAGGATTGTGATGTCCCTGATGTGTTACCTGCATGTGCTGTCACTAGGGCTAAGTCTAAAGTTACTGGTGATTTAGAGGATAATGATGATGATGATGTTATCCTAGCTGATACTTTTCTTGCTAATTTGGATCACTCACCAGATGAGGCAGTACCCCGTAGTGTTGATAATTTGTCTCGTCAAGAGTTGGTTGAGTTGCAGGTTGCTGACCCTGAGTTGAAAGGTCTAGCTAACTCTGCTTGCAGTGAAGAAGAGTCAGCTGGTGCTTCTACTTGTTATTATATAAAGTCAGGAGTACTTATGAGGAAGTGGAGACCCCCAACAGCATCAGCCGACTGTGAATGGGAGGTTGTACATCAAGTTGTCATCCCTCGTGTTTGTAGGCAGGATATCATTAGAGTGGCTCATGATTCCAGTTTGGCAGGACACCTTGGAGTGAGGAACACTATGGCACGCATTTTGAAACACTTCTACTGGCCAGGTATCTTCAGGGATGTTTCCTGGTATTGTAAGTCTTGTCACACCTGTCAAGTTGTGGGGAAGTGTAATCAGACCGAAAAGGTTGCACCTCTAGTTCCCATTCCTCCTTTTGAGGTGCCATTCACCCGTGTGTTGGTGGATATTGTGGGCCCTCTTCCTAAGACTTCTTCAGGATTATTTTATGTGTTGACCCTGATTGATATGGCTACTCGTTATCCTGAAGCCATTCCACTTAGAAATATCTCAGCAAAGAACGTGGTTAAGGAAATGCTAGGGTTCTTCACAAAGTTTGGTCTGCCCAAGGAGGTACAGTCAGACCGGGAAGAAATTTCATGTCAAATGTTTTCAAGCAGTCTCTGAAAGAGTTGGGCATCACCCAGATCACGTCTTCAGCTTACCATCCCCAGACCCTAGGAGCGTTGGAGAGATATCATCAAACACTCAAATCGATGCTCAAGAAATACTGTTTGGAACATCAGAAAGACTGGGATAAAGGTCTTCCATTCGTTGTATTTGCCGCATAGAGAATCACCAAATGAATCACTGGGCTTCTCACCTTTTGAACTACTGTTTGGCCATGAAGTAGGAGGACCCCTTAAGTTACTCAAGGAATGCTGGCTGTCGGAGGAAGATGACGTCAACCTGCTGGAGTATGTGATGACGTTCAAAGAACGGCTGTCCACTGCTTTACAACTAGCGAGAGAATTTAGGAGCTGCTCAGGAGAAGATGAAGACTTGGTATGATAAGAAGTCCAGGTTACGCCACTTTCAACCAGGAGATCAGGTTTGATTCTGCTACCGGTTCATGGGCAAACTTTTCAAGCCAAGTTCAGTGCTCCTTATTTCGTGGAGAAGAAACTCAGTGATGTCAACTATGTCATCGCCACACCAGATCGTAGAAAGAACAAGCAACTACGATATGTCACATCAACATGCTAAAGTTATATCACAGGCGGGACAAAAATAATCCAGTCTGCACTGTAGCTGTTCCACCCGAGTCTGCAAGTGAAGCTCTCCCATGCAGTATGAGCCTGAGTGATAGTTTGGGGAAGAATCCTGATATCATGAATTATCTCCAGACTAAGCTTTCTCATCTAGCTCCCGAGGAAAGGCAGGAGTTTTCGGCATTACTGCAGGAGTACCCGCATGTGTTCCGTGCTACTCCAGGAAGAACCACTGTGTTGATGCATGATGTCGATGTTGGAGACGCAAAGCCAATTAAATTGCCTCCTTTCCGTGTGAACCCAGTGGAAGTTCCTCTCATCGAGAAGGAGCTTGGCTACCTGTTGGACCACAAGATGATTGAGCCCTGTCAGAGCCAGTGGAGTTCTCCTGTCACTCTAGTCCCTAAGCCAGGTGGGTCACAGCGGCTTTGCATTGACTATAGACGTGTTAATCAGATAACCAAAACAGACACTTACCCTTTCCCTCGTGTGGAAGATTGCATAGACAAGATCGGAAAGGCTAGGTACATAAGTAAGTTTGATTTGTTAAAGGGATACTGGCAAGTACCTATGACTGAACGTCCTAGGGAGATCTCATGTTTTGTAACACTAGGAAAGACTTTTGCATGTTCTGTAATGCCATATGGTATGAAGAATGCACCAGCCACATTTCAGAAGCTCATGAATGTTGTAATAGAGGGTTTGGCAGGGTGTGTTGTTTATATTGATGATGTATTAATCTTCAGTGACAACTGGAAAGATCACCTATGCCATGTCAGTAAATTTCTTGAGCGTTTGGTTCAGGCTAATCTTGTAGCTAATTTATCCAAAGTGTGAGTTTGGTCAAGCTAAAGTTCAGTACCTTGGGTACGTAATTGGTGATGGACATGTTGCACCACCAGGAGCTAAGGTTCAGGTTATAAGTGATCTTCCCAGACCTAAAAGTAGGAAAGAGCTACAAAGATTTTTGGGAATGGTAGGTTATTACCGGAGATTTGTTCTTAACTTTTCAATTCTTGTATCACCACTTACAGACCTACTGAAAAAGGGAGTTAAATTTGTCTGGACCGAGAACTGTGAATCCTCTTTCAACAAACTTAAAGCTATCCTATTAAGTCAGCCAGTGCTCGCTACTCCAAATTTTGCTAAGCCTTTTAAGATGGCTGTTGATGCAAGTGATACAGGAGCTGGGGCTGTTTTGCTGCAAGAGGATGATCAGGGTATTGAACACCCTGTATCTTATTACAGTAAGAAGTTCACTCCACCTCAAAAGAACTACTCAACTATTGAGAAAGAGCTTTTGGCCTTGATTTTGGGTTTACAGCATTTTTCATTTTGTCTGTGTTCTGGTTTTGACCCCATAGTCATTTATACCGATCATAGCCCACTGAAATTCCTTGGTGGGTTTAAAGATAAAAATCAGAGATTGACAAGATGGAGTCTACTTCTTCAGGAGTATTCATTAGACATACAACATGTCAAGGGGAAAGAAAATGTTGTTGCAGATTGCTTGTCTGGACTTTGGACAGATTGTTTTAGAGTAATAAGAAATTTCCTTTGTAAATTTCTTTTTTCTTTGTGGGGAGGTGTTGCATAGCCTGTGATTTCATCGTCCTTTGTGTAATTTCTAACGTACAGTGTGCTGCATGTTTGATCACGAGCGTGTTCTACCTCACTCCCCCTCCTACCCTTATGGTAGAGTAAGTCGTTCTTTCTGTTGTTCAGAGCAGGATTGTCAACACTTTGTCCCCATGGCTTCATTTGCACGTCCTTCTTGCAAGTTGTATCAAACTCTGCCGGCCCCTATATAATGAGCTCAGTCTCTGCATTTTTGCCACTTAGATCTGCTCCTCATTTTGTTCACATCTCTGTCCTCCCCTGTACAGTTGTTATTGTGAGTGCTCAGGAAGTCTCCAGCCATCTAGCAGCTGTGTGTAATTTGAGTATAACTGTTGTTGCATTTTTTCTTGTACTGTGTAGCATAAGGTTAATTCTTAGGCCTAGTAAGGTTTTTGTAATTTATGTAAAGGTTTTTATTGTCAGCCATCATTAATAATATTTTGTATCTGTAATAATATATATGGCATTCACTAAGTATTATCTGGTATCTCATTTTAACAGGGCTGACTTAGATAAATTTACTCATGCTAATTTCGTGTTAATAGAGGCCATTGTAGTTAACCATATATTTAACCTGTTTTTTGCCATTACATTATCCTTATGAGTCCTGAATGTTTTGTTGTTAGTTTGAGCATTAAACTTTAACTTGTAATTTTACCTAACTCTTTTGTTTTGAACCTGGAACTTTACGGGACAGTAGTGACTTTTAGTATTCTTACTTAAAGTGTACATTATCTTTCTCTGTTCCGTAACAATATATATATATATATATATATATATATATATATATATATATATATATATATATATATATATATATATATATATGTGTGTGTGTGTGTGTGTGTGTGTGTGTGTGTGTGTGTGTGTAATGTTATATAAATTCGACAGTATGTACTTCCATATTTGCTAAACGTGTGAAACCATTGCCATTATAAATTTTTTCCTTATTTTTCATTATAATCATGTCCCTTGTACACTTGATCAGTAGGGAGGCTGTTCCGACTAGGGCTGCCAGTGGCGTTGTGTAACAGTTAGCTAGCCCGAACATTATCAGGTAGAGTTAGGGAACCTTCACCTGTCAAACACTAACGTCATTTTTTAAGTAAATTATTTCTTTTGCATAACCGTCGGTGTGAGGGATTACCTCTGACAAGGCCTCTTCACAACAGACCCGGTGTCAATCTGTGCTATGTTTTATCTCTACAATGTGGCATTTTTGGAAATAAAGTACTTGAATTGACTTGCACATGGAAACTGTTGACCCCTTCTACTATAAGACGAACTTTTCACTTAAATTCTTAAACCACCTGACCAGTTTATTTATCTTTGCATTTACTTACTGAAGGGGACAAGCGGGAAGCATGAAGGGTCCACCAGTCTGATCTCCCGAA
>NW_027642764.1:0-4995 GCF_032717465.1 Coenobita brevimanus | reverse complement strand
TTGAACTACTGTTTGGCCATGAAGTAAGAGGACCCCTTAAGTTACTCAAGGAATGCTGGCTGTCGGAGGAAGATGACGTCAACCTGCTGGAGTATGTGATGAAGTTCAAAGAACGGCTGTCCACTGCTTTACAGCTGGCGAGAGAGAATTTAGGAGCTGCTCAGGAGAAGATGAAGACTTGGTATGATAAGAAGTCCAGGTTACGCCACTTTCAGCCAGGAGATCAGGTTTTGATTCTGCTACCAGTTCATGGGCAACCTCTTCAAGCCAAGTTTAGTGGTCCCTATTTCGTGGAGAAGAAACTCAGTGATGTCAGCTATGTCATCGCCACACCAGATCGTAGAAAGAGCAAGCAACTATGTCACATCAACATGCTAAAGTTATATCACAGGCGGGACGAAAATAATCCAGTCTGCACTGTAGCTGTTCCACCCGAGTCTGCAAGTGAAGCTCTCCCATGCAGTATGAGCCTGAGTGATAGTTTGAGGAAGAATCCTGATATCATGAATGATCTCCAGACTAAGCTTTCTCATCTACCTCCCAAGGAAAGGCAGGAGTTTTCGGCATTACTGCAGGAGTACCCGCAAGTGTTCCGTGCCACTCCAGGAAGAACCACTGTGTTGATGCATGATGTCGATGTTGGAGACGCAAAGCCAATTAAACTGCCTCCTTACCGTGTGAACCCAGTGAAAGTTCCTCTCATCCAGAAGGAGCTTGGCTACCTGTTGGACCACAAGATGATTGAGCCCTGTCAGAGCGAGTGGAGTTCTCCTGTCACTCTGGTCCCTAAGCCAGGTGGGTCACAGAGGCTTTGCATCGACTACAGACGTGTTAATCAGATAACTAAAACAGACACTTACCCTCTCCCTCGTGTGGAAGATTGCATAGACAAGATCGGAAAGGCTAGGTACATAAGTAAGTTTGATTTGTTAAAGGGATACTGGCAAGTACCTATGACTGAACGTGCTAGGGAGATCTCATGTTTTGTAACACTAGGAAAGGCTTTTGCATGTTCTGTAATGCCGTATGGTATGAAGAATGCACCAGCCACATTTCAGAAGCTCATGAATGTTGTAACAGAGGGTTTGGCAGGGTGTGTTGTTTATATTGATGATGTATTAATCTTCAGTGACAACTGGAAAGATCACCTATGCCATGTCAGTAAATTTCTTGACCGTTTAGTTCATGCTAATCTTGTAGCTAATTTATCAAAGTGTGAGTTTGGTCAAGCTAAAGTTCAGTACCTTGGGTATGTAATTGGTGATGGACATGTTGCACCACCAGGAGCTAAGGTTCAGGTTATAAGTGATCTTCCCAGACCTAAAAGTAGGAAAGAGCTACAAAGATTTTTGGGAATGGTAGGTTATTACAGGAGATTTGTTCTTAACTTTTCTATTCTTGTATCACCACTTACAGACCTACTGAAAAAGGGAGTTGAATTTGTCTGGACCGATAACTGTGAATCCTCTTTCAACAAACTTAAAGCTATTCTATTAAGTCAGCCAGTGCTCGCTACTCCAAATTTTGCTAAGCCTTTTAAGATGGCTGTTGATGCAAGTGATACAGGAGCTGGGGCTGTTTTGCTGCAAGAGGATGATCAGGGTATTGAACATCCTGTATCTTATTACAGTAAGAAGTTCACTCTACCTCAAAAGAACTACTCCACTATTGAGAAAGAGCTTTTGGCCTTGATTTTGGGTTTACAGCAGTTTTCATTTTATTTGTGTTCTGGTTTTGACCCCATAGTCATTTATACCGATCACAACCCACTGAAATTCCTTAGTAAGTTTAAAGATAAAAATCAGAGATTGACAAGATGGAGTCTACTTCTTCAGGAGTATTCATTAGACATACAACATGTCAAGGGGAAAGAAAATGTTATTGCAGATTGCTTATCTAGACTTTAGACAGATTGTTTTAGAGTAATAAGAAATTTCCTTTGTAAATTTCTTTTTCTTTGTGGGGAGGTGTTACATAGCCTATGATTTCATCATCCTTTGTGTAATTTTAACGCACAGTATGCTGCATGTTTGATCACGAGCGTGTTCTGCCTCAGTCCCCCCCTTCTACCGTTATAGTAGAGTAAGTCGTCCTTTCTGTTATTCAGTGCGGGATTGTCGACTCGTTTGTCCCCATCGCTTCATTTGCGCGTCCCTCTTACAAGTTGTATCAGGCTCTGCTGGCTCCTATATAATGAGCTCAGTCTCTGCATCATTGCCACTTAGATCTGCTCCTCATTTTGTTCACATCTCTGTCCTCCCCTGTACAGATATTATTATTGTCAGTGCTCAAGAAGTCTCCAACCATCTAGCAGCTGTGTGTAATTTGATATAACTGTTGTTGCATTTTTTCTTGTACTGTATAGCATAAGTTTAATTTGTAGGCCTAGTGAAGTTTTTGTAATTCGTGTGGGGTTCTTTGTCAGTTATTTTTGATAATAGTTTGTATCTGTAATTATTTATCTGGCATTCACTGAGTATTATCTGGTATCTCATTTTATCAGGGCTGACTTAGATAAATTTACTCTTTCTAATTTCGTGTTAATAGAGGCTATTGCAGTTAACCATATATTTAACCTGTTTATTTGCCATTACATTATCCTTATGAGTCCTGAATGTTTTGTTGTTAGTTTGAGCATTAAACTTTAACTTGTAATTTTACCTAACTCTTTTGTTTTGAACCTGGAACTTTACGGGACAGTAGTGATTTTTAGCATTCTCACTTAAAGTGTACATTATCTTTCTCTGTTCCGTAACATAAATTTGGCGACCTCATATCAGGATATTCAGGATATTATCATAAGGATATTGTTTGATATTTTGTGACTGATATATTCATGATGGCTACTATTTCTACACTTGATGAAGCCAAAGATTTTTTGTCAAATGTGCAAACAGTGTGTGATATAGAAAACAGAACAAAGAATGAACTTAAGCTTGTTGCTCAACAATTGGGAATTGCAGTTCACTCTCATCATTCTAAAGATCAAATTGTTGGCATGATTAATAAAAGCTTGTTTAATGTAACTCCTCCAAATGAGCAAACGCAGATTGAATTAGCTAAGTTACAGCTAGCTCTGCAGGAGGCTCGTGCTAAAGAAGCTGAATTTCAGGCAAATGCTAAGCAGGCTGAGTCTCAGGCTAAGGAGGCGGAATCTCAGGCTCGGATTCAGGAGGCACAGATACAGGCACAAGTTGAACTTGCTAGGATTCAGGCAGACCATGAGTATCGCATGAAACAAGGTGGAACTGGATCATCTTGCTCTGATGATTTTGATGTGGCTAAAAATGTTAAACTTGTCCCTCCTTTTAATGAATCTGATTTAACCAAGTATTTTCAGTTGTTTGAGAGGGTAGCTACAGGTTTTAATTGGCCTAAGGAGTATTGGACAGTACTCCTTCAAACTGTTCTCACCGGTAAAGCTCAAGTAACTTATGCATCTTTGCCTCAGGATCAATCTGATAATTATGATGTAGTTAAGAGCTTGATTCTTAAGGCCTATGAGCTTGTTCCTGAAGCCTATAGAGTAAAATTTAGGACAACTTACAAGCAAGATAAGCAATCCCATGTTGAGTATGCAAGAATCAAAGAAGATCTGTTAGAGCAGTGGTTAAATTCTAAGAATGTGGATTCTGATTTTGGTAAATTTAAGCAGATGATTTTGCTGGAGGATTTCAAAAGGTGTATTAGTAAAGATGTAAGCCTATATCTTGATGAGAAAAGAATAGATAATTTGTCTGATGCTGCAGTTTTAGCTGATGAGTATGTTCTCACTCACAAGAGATATTTTAGAGGAAAAAGGAAAGCTGAGAGTCTGTACGTTGCCTCTACTCAGAGTACAGGTAACAGGAAAGAGAATAAAGATGATGTTTCTCAGGAAGTAAATACCAGCTTCACCTCTAGATTTCAGAAAAGTAAATGTACTTATTGTAGTAAGCTTGGTCATACTACGGAGAGATGTTTCAGGAGAAGGCGTGATGTGAACAAAAAGGAGTCTTTAAATATTCAGTCAATTGGTCTAGTGTCCACTCTTGAGAGTTCCCAGAATTCTTTAACTGAGTTAACTGAACCTGCTTTGAGGGGTAAATTAAATTCTCATGATGGAGCTCCTCTTTTGAGCAGTAACGTGGGTGACACTCTCAAGAGTTCATGTGCTAATTTCCTGTCTGATGGTTTTGTCAGTCCTCTGGACAGTAATGACAGGAAATCAGTTCAAATATATCGTGATACAGGTGCTTGCCAATCCCTTATGCTGACCAGTGTTCTAGGCTCTAATGTTAATTCCTCTGATGAGACTGTAATCTTACAAGGTGTAGGGAATAATTACTTCTCTGTCCCTCTGTGCAGAGTGAATTTAGAGTCTGGTTTTGTTAATGGTTCCGTTATGGTTGGGTTGGTTGAGACACTCCCAATGTCAGGTGTAACTTTCTTACTTGGAAATGATATTGGTGGAAGTCAAGTGTGTCCAGCTCCTCAGTTGTCTAGTGAGCCAGTGGCTGCGGCCCAGGATTGTGATGTCCCTGATGTGTTCCCTGCATGTGCTGTCACTAGGGCTAAGTCTAAAGTTACTGGTGATTTAGAGGATAATGATGATGATGATGTTATCCTAGCTGACACTTTTCTTGCTAATTTGGACCACTCACCATATGAGGCAGTACCCCGTAGTGTTGATAATTTGTCTCGTCAAGAGTTGGTTGAGTTGCAGGTTGCTGACCCTGAGTTGAAAGGTCTAGCTAACTCTGCTTACAGTGAAGAAGAGTCAGCCGGTGCTTCTACTTGTTATTATGTAAAGTCAGGAGTACTTATGAGGAAGTGGAGACCCCCAACAGCATCAGCCGACTGTGAATGGGAGGTTGTACATCAAGTTGTCATCCCTCGTGTTTGTAGGCAGGATATCATTCGAGTGGCTCATGATTCCAGTTTGGCAGGACACCTTGGAGTGAGGAAGACTGTGGCACGCATTTTGAAACACTTCTACTGGCCAGGTATCTTCAG
>NW_027642763.1:0-14220 GCF_032717465.1 Coenobita brevimanus | reverse complement strand
ACCAAAAGCTCCTGGATCCTCGTACAAGAGTTCTTCCTAACGCAACATGTGAGGAAACCACCTCAGAAAAAGAGGACTTGATGTACCTTCAGTGCTAGATCTAATATTTACTGGGCAAGAAAATGATATTGACAGTTTAATATATCACCTTCCACTTGGCAAAAGCGATCATGCAGTACTAAATTATAACTTCAGGATAGCATATGACATAGTAAACAGCAATGACAGTTACAAAAAAAGAGCCTAAACTATAAAAAGGGAAATTATCAAGACCTAAAGAAGTATTTCTTAGGAATTTGATTGAGGAAAATGTAGGCTTAGAGGACAAGATTTAGAAGTAACAGCTGTATATAAAAAATTCTGTGAATTTTTATGAAATAGGAGTCCAGAAAGTACATCCCACAGCACAAATTCCTCTCTCCTGGCAAAGCTGGGGCGCGTTCAATAACTACATGCCCCCGAGGCCGTCCCCAGAAAGGTGGCTGTGACTGAGCTGAGTACGGTGGCCACTCCCTCCCCTTCACAGATGGTGGCACGTGGATGGCGGTGTCACAGGGGGAAACAACTGAAGGGCAAACAAGTGACCGCTCCTTCCCCTGGTACTGTACGGTGGCCGTACTGCGGTGTTGCCTGGGACTGACTCTGGATAAGCCCCACCCCGAACCTGGTGAAGGCTGCCCCGCCTGCAGGGTCGTTCCCTCTTCCCGCTCACCTGGGTGTTGTGACAGTTTGGCGGGGAAGAGGGACTCCTGGACAGGGTAGTGTCCTGGTGACCCTCTTGTCCTGGGGTTACTAACCCCGCCGTGGTGTCCTCCTGGGGTGGTGGTGTGGTGGTGGCTTGGTGGTGGGGTAGGGGGTGGCAGGGTGAGTGGTCCAGCAGCGGTGGGTATTTTACCACCCTCTGTATTAAAAACGTCACGCCCCCACTTGACTGGAGGTGGTATGTTGTGGTGGTGGATGTTTGGTGGGCCGGGGTGAAGTGTTGGAGGAAGTTGGTCCAGTGGAGGGTGGTGGGTTCGGCTCTCGGTGTGGGTTGAGAGTAAGAAACGGAGGGAGTATGGGTGGTCGGTCCAGCTGAGGATATGGAGAAATGGTGTGTTGCCCTGAGCCTGACCTGTGGGCGGTCATGGGGGCTGCCAGTGGATCCATTCAATGCTCATCTCGGGTGGTTGTGCTTGGTGCAGAAGGCAGGTACAGTGTAGTCGGATGCTGGCGAGTGAGGGAGTGTGGGGTTTTTATGAGGGCCGAGTGGGTGGGAGGAGCATTGTGCTTTGAGGAATTGGGATTTCGGGAGATTCCATTTTACCTGGGTGGAGGTGTAGGGTGATGGGGGCAGTGTTTTGGGGTGAGGGTGGATTTAGGTGGTGACTGGTGGGTTTTTGTGGGTGGTGAGTGGTGGTGTTGGTGTGTATCTGGAGGGTGGGCGTGAAAGGCGTCCCGAACTGGTGGTGGTGGTGGTGAGGGTGGGTGTCGGTGGTGAAGGTAAGGAGTGAGCACGTGGTGGTGAGTGGAGTATGGCTGGGGACAGGTGGGGGTGTGTGTCATGTGTAGTGAGAATGGTCGTGGGGTAATGGGGGTGTAGGTGGGTGGGCGGTGGGTTCACATGGTGGAGTGCTTGCACCTGGTGGGGCTGGTGGGTGGTGCAGTGGGTGGGGTGGTGTGTTGGCTGTTGTGAGGTGGGGTGGTTGCACGTGGTGGGCTGGAGAGTGGTGCAGTGAGTGGGGGTGGTGTTTTGGCGGTTGTGCGGGTGGTCTGTGATGGGAGAATTGTGGTGGGTGTCATTTTGTGGTCAGCTTGTTGGTGTGGTGGAGGGTTGCGTTGTGGGCGGTGAGGGCGGTGACACAGGATCTGGTGGTAGAGACAGGGGGTTAGGTGTGGGTTGGTCAGGGGGCGGGGTTGTGGGGTTGGAGGAGTTGGTGCTTCGGCGAGGGGGGGTGTTGGGGGTGGGTGAGGTGGGCGGCGAAGAGCGGCATGCTCATGGGGGATGTGGAGGGTGGGGGTGAGAAGGAGGCGAGTAGGAGTCAGGGGGTAATTCTGAGAAGACACTACTTTTATTTATTACTATCCTCCTCAAACTGTTTTTGGGCTTCCCTCCTTATTCTTGTATAATCGTTTCTTGCTTACTGTTTGTAATTATTATGTACGTCCTTTCACTATTATGTCTTCTGTATCTATTCCACAACAAATCTCTTCTTTCTTTTGATTTTTTTTACATTCTGTATTGAACCATTTCTTTGGTTTTTCTTATCTGCTTCTTTTGTGCTGTGGGATGTACTTCTGGACTCCTATTTCATAAAATTCACAGAATTTTTTATATACAGCATTTAAATCTTGTCCTCTAAGCTCATTTTCCCCAATCAAATTCTAAGAAATACTTCTTTAGGTCTTGATAATTTCCCCTTTTTATAGTTTAGGCTCTTTTTGTAACTTGTCATTGCTGTTTTTACTATGTCATATGCTATCCTGAAGTTATAATTTAGTACTGCATGATCGCTTTTGCCAAGTGAAGGGTGATATATTAAACTGTCAATATCATTTTCTTGCCCAGTAAATATTAGATCTAGCACTGAAGGTACATCAAGTCCTCTTTTTTTCTGGTGGTTTCCCTCACATGTTGCGTTAGGAAGATACTATTGTACGAGATCCAGGAGCTTTTGGTCCCAACTAGCTTTCTTGGCTAATTATATCCTAGGAGTATTCCAATTTATATTTGTATTGAAATCCCTGCAAGTTAGTATAATTCTTTCTGATTTCTCTTCCATTTTATGTAGTAATGATCTTAAACTCTGAACTGTACTCTCTGCCAAGGTCCTCATATCTATCATCTCTTTCCCATGTGTTTGATCTGGGTGGCATGTACAAATTGGCTACAATTACTTTACCCTTCAGATGTGTTGATCTCTACTGCAATCAGTCTCTACTTGTGAGGGTATATCTAGTTTTATTTCATTGACTTTTTAGATTTTTCTTAGTTAATATTTAAAATGCCCGCCGAGACCGCCACAGGACCTCCCACCTCACCACCCCCTACACCACCGCCATGGAGCCAGCCACCCCACCACCACTCCCAGGAGGACACAGGTGAGGTTAGTGACTCTCGGGCAAGAGGGTCATCAGGACATCCCGGCCCTGAGCCCCTATTCCTCGTAGGTGCCCCAACCCCAGGCGTTCAGACAACACTGAACTACTGTGCGGGCGGGGTAGTGACCGTCAGACCAGGGGTGGGACTGAAAAGAGGTCAGTCCCCAGAAGTAGCACACTGTCTTGACGGTCTTGCCTACACCCTCCTAGGGCAGGAAGAGGCCCAAGGGCAGGAAGAGGCCCAAGGCTATGGCCTTAAAAGAGAAATAGACACAGGCTACGGACTGACAAAGTGTGTAAAGGGAAGGTGACCCCAGGCTCCAGCCTTAACACGCTGGAGGAGAGAGAGAGTTGCCTGTGTGCATCCCTCTCCAGCTGTACTTTGGCCACTTGCCAGAATACGGTCCAGGGTAGAGAGACCCTGCTACCGCACGTGTAGCGCTACCCAATTACTTAGAAGCGGCGACTCAAGGCCGGCCTCTCGTCAAGCAGACGGGTGATCCCGTTTCTCCGTTAGTCGATTCCCGCACGGGCAGAGCACTCAGTTACGACTGGGGCACGTACCAGGGTGGAGAATTCCCTGGACGGTAGGTTCTGTCCGTATTGGAGAGAGTGCGGCCCCCGTGCCCCTCACTCCGGCTTTTCTGTTCCCTACTGCGGGAGGAACACCACGCTGACGGCCGCTTGCCTCGGCGAAAGGGCGACCCTCGATCACCCTACTGGTGTCCCTCGCACGCCGGACAAGTTCACGGTGCCAGCCAAAGTCCATACTAGGGGAAGTGGAGCCCCACCTCAGCTCAATGAACACACTCAGGGAACCACGAAGAGCGTGAGTCTCCCTCAAGCCTCTTTCTCTCCGTGGGAGCCCTTCGTCGCCATCCAGGCTCTCTTGGCCAAGCGGAGGCATTAGAGTGGTGGCAAGGCCCGATTGCGGAGTTACCGCCCACACCCGGACGCTCCCAAGCACTGTTGGAGCCCTACAGGAGTCGCTGCCGGCAGCCCAGCCCTGACGGCGCCTCTCCCCCCTGAGCACCTGCAGACCCCGGACGTCCAGGCCTTCCACCACGTTCCCCGACGACGGCGACCTAGGCCTTCCCACGCCCCAGGCAGAAGAAGAAGCAGGCCCGAATCCTCCGCTTGTCTTCGGTCCTAGTCCCGAGGGCCCCCGATCAGGCCGAGGCCCCCAGACTACGAGGCCTCCCTGCACCCCACCAGTGTGGCCCCAGGGAAGGAGCCGCCCCTCAGGTCAAGGCCCTAAACAAGGGAACCTCCCTGGACAGTAAGTACTAGTGACCCAACTACCCAGGAAACACGGGTAGAACAGTGATAGTGACAGTGATCCCTAATACAGTGACAGTGATCCAATGCATAGTGGCAGTGACAAATAAAAGTTATGTTAAACAGTGATATCGGAGTAAGTCGTGCTTGGAACATTAAACAGCTCAATTCCCCCTCTCAGAAAGGAAGCGGGGAGTTTTCTGTGGAGTCGAAGGTAGGGGTGTGAACGAGCCGGAAGGCTAATGAAGTGCTTCCCTGCGACTAGGTGACGGTGTCGGAAGGTCACACACGCACCCAACCTTTATTATAGTATCATATCCACCACAGACTCCCGACCACAGTGAATATAAGTGAGACTCCTCCGTTTATTATTATCCACCAGTGACATTGACCAGTGTTCTTGATTGACCATTGCAGTGAAGTGATATCTCTCCTCAATAACAGTAGCCCATATCCCTGACTGCCCTGTGCCCTGTGCAAAAGTAGATTGGATCCAATTATAAGTGTATTATTGTATCTGTGTGTTATTGTGTATCAAATATTATGTATGTAGCACTGTAAGGGATAGAATTTAAGCAATAGATGTGATTCGGTGTGTACTGTCTCTTTTTATGCCCTTGTTCTTTTGTTAGTGCATTACATCCTGTTCCAGCCAAAGGACCTCGTCTCAGTGCTCGTGTTTTTACGACGAGAAGTCGCCTTAAAAACACAGCATTACACTGGTGGCAAGCGGTGGTCCTAGATCCGAGTAACGCACGGAGGAACGCGAAAGGGAACTTACAATGGCAGCTAAACCGCACATCCAATTGCCGAGGTTCAACCCGGACCAGTGTGACATAAACATATATTTGGACATGGTCAAACTCCTCCTAGACATAGGGTTTGACTCTGACAGAGAAAAGATCGCTGTCACTCTACCTAACTTGGGTAAAATAATCACTAGTGTCGCACCAAAAGTCGTCCCAGAACTGTCATGGGACCACCTCACAAATAGTGAGATAGGCTTTTACGCCTGGCATCCATAGGCCAAGTTGTCGCTCTTTCTGTCCCGACGCCCTCACCTACGACGGGAACCTGGATGACACATTCACCCAGGCTAGGCGTCTCATCAGCGCCGCCTATCCCGAGGCACCACCCAATGCCCGGGATATCCATACATTCAACGCACTGTTGAGAATTCTCCCCAGCGTAGTCAGGGAGCATTTCTCAATCTATTTAACGACCCCTCAGGGGACATGGAAAATGACCTACAATCCGTCCGACGTCTGCTCGCCGCCCGCCCCACACCACAGCCACTCCACGCGGTGACACGTTTTCCAACACGGCAACAACCCCCTTCCAAACCTAAACTGCCGCCACATCAGCCAGCTACTGAGCTGCCCACAATCCCCAGAGCTTCACCCCCAAAAGAAGCGCCTAAACCCGAGGGAACAAGGAAACCTCATCACCATTAACCCCTGGGTATTCACGGCTTGCAGCCGCACCTGCCCTCCCCACGACATTAGGGAACAGCTCAAAGTTAGCAGGCGCAGAGGTTTTCCACAAGGCGCAAGAAAGTATCCTCCTTAGACGACGATGCCCAGGAAGATGACACACCAACGCACACCCTCTCGGGAACAGACGATGACGACCAAGAGGACACCACTCCACAGCAAATGGATGCGGAGGCCTGCCCTCGCACCTCCCCACGGTGGCGGGGGCCAACTCACACAACTACAGACCCCCTGTTTGGACATTGCAATCTGGCTAAACGGGGTCAAGGCACGCTCTACTAGTGGATACGGGAGCAGCCAGATCAAGCCTCTACTCCCACTTCTACACCCGCTACATGGGTGCATTCGGCCCCCTCTTCCCCACCTCAGCCAACCTTGTCGACGCAGGGGACGGCCCCCTGCCTATCCGTGGGGAAACTCGGGCCCTCCAAACCCACACCCATCAGCAAATATCCATTAGCCACCCATTTATCATATTCGACTCAACATGCAGTCAATACGATGGATATTTAGGGCTGGACCTCCTACAGAAATTACATGCCACCATTGACTGCCACCAACGCCGCCTCCACTTCCATCCAGCCCACCACAACCAACCAGCAGTGAGAACTAAGGAAGAGAAAAAAAAACAACAACGAAGGCTCGCCAAGAACTCACACCCCCACACACTACCACCAGACACTCACCTGTCCCATACCACAGATACACCTACACCCTACCCAGCCCCCTGCTAATCACTAGACTCCCATCCCCACCTCCAACCACTCATCATCTACATCCCTCCCCATCTTTTCCAGCCACTGTCGCCTCCTCTATCACCATTCCACCACATCATGAAGCTTGGCAAACTTAACAAACCTTCCTATACCTCCGTCCTCTTCTCACCATCCATCCCCACCGGACCACTTTCCTCCTGTCTAGTAAGTCTGTACCTTCCTTCCCCCATATGCCCAAGAAATCCGTGAAGCCGCTAACCTCGCTACCACACCACTAACCTTACCAAGAGGACTCATCATCGGCGACACTGAAGAAGCCGAACCATGCCAAATACCGCCCCCAGACCCACCCACCCTACCCACCCTACCATCACACCTATCCCCAGCCCAAACTAACAGCCTCCGACAACTCCTCCTGGATTTCCAAGATTTATTCTCCTCAGGCCCGACCGACCTTGGCTAGTACCACCTATCTCAGCCATGAGATACACACAACAGGACCTCCACTCTGCTAACCATCACGATTGAAAAATCCTAAGCAATCTAGGAAGAAGAAGACCTGCAGGTCCAGGACATGCCAGATGCCGGTGTGATCTCCAACTCTACTTAGCTCCATGGTCCTCTCCGGTGGTACTTGTTAGAAAAAAGGACGGGACAATGCGCTTTTCCATTGATTACCGCCGAGTAAATGATGTCACAGTCAAAGACGCCACTCCCCCGCCACGCATCGACGACTTCTAGACTCCTTACATGGCTCAACATGGTTTTCCACCTTGGATCCACAGTCAGGGTACTGGCAGGTCCCTGTGCATCCCGACGACAAACACAAAACCGCCTTCTCCACATCCAACGGCAAACATTACGAGTTCAATGTCCTCCCTTTCGGACTCTGCAACGCTCCTGCCACATTCTCCCGTTTAATGGAGTCAGTCCTTAGCGGTCTAACCTGGGAGACTTGCTTAGCATATCTCGACGACGTCATTGTTTTCTAGTCGTATATGGGCCGACCACCTTCACCGCCTGGCTGGGTGTGTTCCACCGCATACGCCAAGCAGGACTTAAATTGAAACCTACGAAATGTGCAAGTAGCAGAGAGATCAGTTTCCTTCTTAGGACATCTAATTAATGCAGAGGGCATCTCACTCAGACCCAGAGAAACTTCGAGCTATCGCAGACATCCCACTCCCTCAAGTACGTGCACTAAGTCAGAGCATTTCTGGGGTTGACATCATATTACAGGCGATTTGTCAAAGGATTCGCTGATGACGCAAAACCCTCTCCCACTTAACTCCACGAACTAACAAAAAGGGCTAATCTTTTCTATGGACGGGGACAAGACAAACAGCCTTCACCACCCCCAAAGCAAAACTAACCACCTCGCCAGTAGTCGCGTTCCCAGACTACAATCTTCCCTTCCGCCTCTATACCGATGTGTGTCCCTCATCACCATAGGAGCTGTCCTTGCCCAGGTACAAAATGGCAAGGAACACATCATCGCCTGTGCCAGTCGCACCCTTAACACGGCAGAGCGGAACTACGCGGACACAAAACGCGAGTGCCTAGGGATCATCTGGTCCCTCGAGTACTTCAAATCCTACATCTCGGGCACCCACGTAGTAGTCATCACCGATCATCAATCCTTACAATGGCTACGACAGTCAAATACAAATAACGCCCAACTAATACGCTGGTGGGAAACCCTCGAAGAATACGACTTCGAAATTGCATACTGGCCAGGCAAGCTGCACACCAACGCTGATGCCCTATCCCGCCTCCCAATCAACACCATCAAAGAAGAACCCGACCTGGTTAAAATGTGGTTTGACAAACAACGCCCCACTTGGATTCCACAGACCACATTTAACAAACTACACCCGCATGGCGAACATCTTTTTGACCCAAACGGACACATTGTCCTCAGCCCAGCCCACGGCTCACGACACCATGCTCCACCTCCATGCCCACAATGGCATCCACCTAGGAACTAAAAAGTTACTGCAAATATTCAACGATATGTACTGGACTCCCAACCCATCTACCATCGCAAAGAAAATCATACAATCATGCCGAGCATGCGCACTTGGCAAAGATATCACCCGAACACCAGGCCCTACAGGAAAAGTCACAGCACAAAAACCGTGGCAACTTCTCTCCCTAGACGTCGTCGGCCCCCTCACACCAAAGTCCGGCTATAAGTACATAATTACCTTCGTGGATGTGTACTCTAAATTTATCATCGCGCCTGCCCAGCCAAGGACCACACAGCACCGTCAATCGCCGACGCCCTCACCCGACATGTCTTCCTTATTTCGGGATTCCCCAGGCCATCCATTCGGACAATGCCCCTGAATTTACGGGAAAAATATGGGAAGAACTGGCCAACATCTTTGGATACAGCATCTCCCACTCATCTCCCTACTGGCCCCAAGGCAACAGCGTATGCGAGAGAAGCCACCGCTCCCTGATGAACCAAGTCCGCACGCGCATTACGCAAACAGGCAATGAAGACTGGCCCGCTGCACGTTAAGATCGTGCAATGGGGGTTAAACACGTGCCCAAGGGAAGATGGAATAACCCCGCACGAGAGAGTGTTCGGGAACCACCCCTACTCCTACCCCTCCGCCACCACCTACAACCGCCCACTCCACCCTCCAGCACCGACCCTCTCCACCACCTCAAACGCCGCCTCCACCACCTACACTCAAAGCAGGACCTAGCACCGGACACAACCCACTCCAACCCATACATACCTGGCCAATCTGTCATGGTTGCAAATCTCCCTACCCCACCTAAGACCGCCCCCCGATTCCATGGACCATACAAAATCGTGCGGGTGCCGAATGCTTATCAAGTCATCGTGGATCAACAAGGGCAACACCGCACATACAGAAACCGCCACGTGCGTCCCTTCAACCCACCCGACACCGCCCACCCCTGCACTAAGCCTACCTCCACCCAGGCCCGCACACCTGGCCGCCCTGACCTTCCTCAACTTCACCCCCCAAACTCCTACTACTACTCCTTCTCCCCCCCCTCCTCACACTCTCCGCCTACCAGCTCTCCACCAAGCACACCATCACCGCAACCGCCTCCCACCACCCCTACTTCGCAACCAGACACTTCCCCACCAAACACCCATCCACCCGCCACCCCCCAATCCACCCCACCCAGGCCACCCTCGCCGCCACAGCCGCCCACCCCCACCAAGAATCACCCCAACCCCACACCCACCACCGACCTCCCACAGGACCACTCCCATTATACACGTCACACCACACCACCACCCATCCACCCACCTCACCACCGTACACCCTCACCGCCTCCACGCAATCAACCAGCCTCACCACCCACACCCACCATAACCACTACCACCACCAGATCGGGACGACTCTCACGCCCACCCACGAGATACACCCCGACACCCCCACCCAACACCCACTTATCCCAGAATCCACCATCACCACCCTCCCCCAATACCTCCCCCATAACCCTACCCCTCCACCAAGCACGTTGGAACTTTCCTAACTCCCAATTCCCCAAAGTACAACGCTCCTCCCACCACATTAGCCCAAATAAAAGCACCACCCTCCCATCACTCTCCAGCATTCAAATCTCATCTCCCCACCAGGCACCATTCCCCGAGATGAAGATAACCAGGGTCCGATGGCAACCTCACAACCACCCGCCAACCAGAATCAGAGGCACCCACCACCTGCTACGCCGGACCACCCAGCCGTCCTTCCCTCCACTTCACGCTCTGCCCCCACCAGGAGCCCAACCAATTCACCACACACTGGGTCAACTTCACCCAACACCTGACCCCGGCCTACCAGACAGCCACCTCCACTACCTACCACCTCCAGTCACGGGGCCGTGACTTCAAAGACGCGGAGGGTGGTAAAATGCCCACCGAGACCGCCACAGGACCTCCCAACCTCCCCACCCCCCACACCACCGCCGAGCCGCCACCCCACCACCACCCCAGGAGGACACACAGGTGAGGTTAGTGACCTCGGGCAAGAGGGTCATCGGGACATCCCGGCCCTGAGCCCCTATTCCTCGCAAGTGCCCCAACCCCAGGCGTTCAGACAACCTGAACTACTGTGCGGGCGGGGTAGTGACCGTCAGACCAGGGGTGGGACTGAAAAGAGGTCAGTCCCAAGTAAGCACCGTCTTGACGGTCTTGCTACACCCTCTAGGGCAGGAAGAGGCCCAAGGGCAGGAAGAGGCCCAAGGCTATGGCCTTAAAAGAGAAATAGACACAGGCTACGGCCTGACAAAGTGTGTAAAGGGGAAGGTGACCCCAGGCTCCGGCCTTAACACGCTGAGGAGAGAGAGTTGCCTGTGTGCATCCCTCTCCAGTTGTACTTTGGCTACGGCCAGAATACGGTCCAGGGTAGAGAGACCCTGCTACCGTACGTGTAGCGCTACCCAATTACGGAAGCGGCGACTCGGGGCCGGCCTCTCGCCGGAGCAGACGGGTGATCCCGTTTCTCCGTTAGTCGATTCCCGTACGGGCAGACACTCAGTTACGACTGGGGCACGTACCAGGGTGGAGAATTCCCTGACGGTAGGATCTGTCCGTATTGGAGAGAGTGCGGCCCTCGTGCCCCTCACTCCGGCTTGTTCCCTACTGCGGGAGGAACACCACGCTGACGGCCGCTTGCCTCGGCGAAAGGGCGACCCCGATCACCCTACTGGTGTCCCTCGCACGCCGGACAAGTTCACGGGCACCAGCCAAAGTCCATACTAGGGGAAGTGGAGCCCCACCTCAGCCCAATGAACACACTCAGGGAACCACGAAGAGCGTGAGTCTCCCTCAAGCCTCTTTCCCTCCGGGGAGCCCTTCGTCGCCATCCAGGCTTCTTGGCCAAGCGGAGGCGTTAGAGTGGTGGCAAGGCCCGATTGCGGAGTTACCGCCCACACCCGGACGCTCCTTAGCACTGTTGGAGCCCTACAGGAGTCGCTGCCGCAGCCCAGCCCTGACGGCGCCTCTCCCCCTGAGCACCTGCAGACCCCGGACGCCCAGGCCTTCCACCACGGTCCCCGACGACGGCGACCTAGGCTCCCTCACGCCCCGGCAGAAGAAGAAGCAGGCCCGAATCCTCCGCCTGTTCGGTCCTAGTCCCGAGGGCCCCCGATCAGGTCGAGGCCCCCAGACTACGAGGCCTCCCTGCACCCCACCAGTGCGGCCCTAGGAAGGAGCCGCCCCTCAGGTCAAGGCCCTAAACAAGGGAACCTCCCTGGACAGTAAGTACTAGTGACCCAACTACCCAAGGAAACACGGGTAGAACAGTGATAGTGACAGTGATCCCTAATACAGTGACAGTGATCCAATGCACAGTGGCAGTGACAAATAAAAGTTATGTTAAACAGTGATATCGGAGTAAGTCGTGCTTGAACATTAAACAGTTCAGTTCCCCCTCTCAGAAAGGAAGCGGGGTGTTTTCTGTGGAGTCGAAGGTAGGGGTGTGAACGAGCCGGAAGACTAATGAAGTGCTTCCCTGCGACTAGGTGACGGTGTCGGATGTCGCCACACGCACCCTACCTTTATTATAGTATCATATCCACCACAGACTCCCAGACCACAGTGAATATAAGTGAGACTCCTCCGTTTATTATTATCCACCAGTGACACGACCAGTGTTCTCGATTGACCATTGCAGTGAAGTGATATCTCTCCTCAATAACAGTAGCCCATATCCCTGACTGCCCTGTGCCCTGTGCAAAAGTAGATTGGATCCAATTATAAGTGTATTATTGTATCTCTGTGTTATTGTGTATCAAATATTGTGTATGTAGCACTGTAAGGGATAGAATTTAAGCAATAGATGTGATTTGGTGTACTGTCTCTTTTTATGCCCTGTTCCTTTGTTAGTGCATTACATCCGGTCTAGCCAAAGGACCCCGTCCCAGTGCTCGTGTTTTTACGACGAGAAGTCGCCTTAAAAACACAGCATTACAATATTATAATTCCTCCTCCCTTTTTTAAATTTCTGTCTCTTCTCCATATATTGTATTCCTCTAAGTTTAGTATGTCATTGGATATCCTTGGTGTTAATTTTGTTTCAGTTAGGCATATTATTTGTGGTTCATTTTCTCTGACATAATCATTCATCTCTAGTAATTTAGATACCATTCCATCCACATTTGAGTACATCAACTTTATCTTCTTGTTTATATACTTGTCATGACATGGTTCTACTACCTTCCTCCTTTTTATTCCATCCTGTTTGTGTACCACTTTCGTACCTGCAATCCTGTTACTTTGTAAAAAAAAAACTTCTCTTCTGATCTTCCCTCATTTTTTGTTTTTGCTTCCTCCCTTTTCTCTTTCAGTAATTCCAGTTCCTCTTGTGTTAGGCATCTTTTAACATTTTGCTCACTCCCTTCACCCATGTGCACCACAAGACCAGTGTTGCCACGTTTTGAAAAGGCAGTGGTGCTTGCCCCCTTAGACTCTCCAAAGCAATTATAGTACCTTACTTTAACCTAACAAGACCACAAGTAGTCTAAATTTGTATCATTTTAAGCATTTGTCCTCGTGCGTTTGTTTTGAAAACAAATCTCTCGTGAAAAAACTTAAACACTGGACTGTCTTGTGAGCATGCGTGAAGGGAGTGAGTAAAATGTTGAGTCCCAGTATTAATTCAACATTAAATTTCTGTTCACATAGAGACTGAATGAAGTCAAGATACCCACTAGGCGTAATTTACAGTCTGTACAAACTATGTATTAAGAACCTAACTTGTACTAAGTGCAGCAGAAATTAAATAATATAAGACCACTGAAATGGCGTGTTGCCATCACATTCCATCAATGATATTTTAATTTCCGTTTATGATAAATATAAGCAATTCAGGCAACGTTATTTATACGTGTTCTATTGGTATTATTTATATTACGGTGTATGACATTACTATGTTTCACAGTTTCACATAACAGTGTAGATATTTAACAAAGAAAAATATGCCTTTTAAACAGCACGGGGAATGTGTTTGTCCCAATGGTGGTGACATCTACCAGAATACTAGCTTTGAAGGCACCCCATTGGCAGACTAATATCCAAACTAATATCGAGGATGTAGTAGTAGCAATAGTAGTAGTAGTAGTAGCAGTAGCAACTGCAACCGCAGGATCATCTGAAACCTGGAACATGATGGACTATAGGATCAGTTGTTACGAATAACAAAGTGACTGTGACATACTAGAGTACTGTGTCTATACCAGTGGCGCCCCGAGATAAACTGAGAACAGCCAGTAAAGAGAGAACCAGTAAAATAGTGTCGCCACGGCTAAGTGACATTCCCGTGTGCCGTGGCCAGCGCCCTGTAATGTGTATAGTAATATCAACCAATCTGACCCTTCACCCCATCCACGTATAGTATATCCTGTCGGGTACATTAAATGACAACTGTGCCTTAACTCCAATGACTGTACTGTGCCCTAGTGACTTGTAATATCCATGTGTGTTGATATAATTGTATTTGCCCCTAACTGCTTTGCTGTGTTGTGTACACTTTATAGTAACTCTGTCACTGTAATGCTGTGTTTTTAAGGCGACTTCTCGTCGTAAAAACACGAGCTACTGGAACGGGGTCCTTTTGCTAGACCGGATGTAATGCACTAACAAAGGAACAGGGCATAAAAAT
>NW_027642762.1:0-4995 GCF_032717465.1 Coenobita brevimanus | reverse complement strand
TAGGGAAATACGAGAGGAAGCAAGTCAAGACCTCTAAAGGTAACGCTTCCAGAGTGTAAAAACACCGTGGAGGAGATGCTAAAAAATGCAAAGAATCTTATGGAAAAAGAGGAGTTAAAAAATGTATGGATAAAAAGATGCCCTAACACCAAGAAGGAACTGGAAGTTACTGAAAGAGAAGAGGGAGGAAGCAAAAACAAAAAATGAGGGAAGATCAAGAGGGAGGAGAAGAATACATTTTTTTTTTTAAACAAAGTAATAGGATTCCAGGTACAGAAAGTGAATTTTACATAAACAAGGAGGGAATAAAAAGGAGGGAGAAGGTAGTAGAACTAAGTTCATGACAAGTATATAAATAAGATGATTAAGTTGATGTAATCAAATGTGGATGGGAATGGTATCTAAATTATTAGAGATGAATGATTGATTATGTCTGAGAAAATGAACCACATATAATATGCCTAACTGAAACAAAATTAACACCAAGGATATCAAATGACATTCCTAAACTTAGAGAGGAATATAATATATGGAGAAGAGATAGGAACTCTAATAAAAAGAAGGAGGAATTATAATATTAAACTAAGAAAAATCTAAAAGTCAAAAAGAGCATAGAACTAGATATACCGGTAAATTCCTCCACAAGTAGAACTGATTGCAGTAGAGATCAATACATCTGAAGGGAAAGTAATTGTAGCCAATTTGTACATGCCATCAAGATCAAACACATGGGAAAGAGACGAATATGAGTGACCTGGGAAGAGAATACAATTCAAGAGTTTATGAGACATTACTACAATAAAATGCAAGAGAAATCAGAAAGAGTTATACCAACTGGAGATTTTAATACAAATATAAAATGGAATACTCTAGATATAATAAGCCAAAGTAAGCGTCTGTTGGGACCAAAAGCCTCCTGGATCCTCGTGCAAAAAGTTTTTCCTAACCCAACATGTAAGGGAATGCACCAGTAGAAAAGAGAGGACTCGATGTACCCTCAGTGCTAGATCTCATATTTACCAGGGAAGAAAAACGATATTGATAATTTAATATATCACCCTCCATTCGGCAAAAGCGACCATGCAGTACTAAATTGCAATTTCAAGGATAGCATATGACATAGTTAATTCAGCATTGATGAAGAGTTACAAAAAGAGCCTAAACTATAAAAAGGGGAAACTACCACTGACCTAAAAAAGTACTTCTTAAAAATTGATTGGGAGAAAAGGGGCTTAGAGTGACAAGATTTAAATGCTGTATATAAAAAAATTCTGTTAACTTTATGAAAATAGGAGTCCAGAACTACATCCCACAGCACAAAGAAGCAGATAAGAAAATAAAAAGAAATGGTTCAATACAGAATGTAAAAAATCAAAAGAAAAAGAGATTTGTTGTGGAATAGATACAGAAGACACAATAGTGAAAGGGCATATAATAATTACAAAACAGGCAAGAAACGATTATACAAGAACAAAGAGGGAAGCCCAAAAACAGTTTGAGGAGGATATCATAAACAAAGAAGTAGTGATCAACCGAAGCTATTTTATGGAAGCTTACATCAGAAGCAAAACCAAAGTAAAAGATAAAATACAATCCATTACGGACGATGGAATCACCTATACACAAGAGAAGGATATTTGTGAGGCACTAAACAAGAATTTATCAATCAGTTTTTACAGAGGAAAGAAAAATTTTGAGAGGGATTATTGCGGGTTGTAACATACGTGCCCACACATAGTACCAGATATACAAACATCAGAATAAGTAATATAGGGGGATGCTAAGTAAATTAGACAAAGGAAAAGCAAATAGGTCCTGATGAAATTTCATGTTGGTTGCACATCGTGAATCAATGCAAAAGGGAGTTAAGTAAACTATTATTTTTAATTTTCAAGAAATCCTTGAGTCAAAGGTAAACTACCAGATATTTGGAAGAAAGCAAACATTTTAGTTGCCTTATTCAAGAAAGGGAATAGACAAAACCAACGGCCATCTACCACGTTGAAGTAGCACCGCTTCCCGTCCGATCGTAGCCAAGTTAAGCAACGTTGGGTCTGGTTAGTACTTCCTGAGATGGGTGACTGCCTGGGAACACCAGATGCTGACTTGGCATCCCTA
This sequence comes from Coenobita brevimanus, assembly GCF_032717465.1. NCBI lineage: Eukaryota > Metazoa > Arthropoda > Malacostraca > Decapoda > Coenobitidae > Coenobita > Coenobita brevimanus. Next base: position 2,877 of record NW_027642762.1, on the reverse strand, counting down.
CGTGTCAAGTGGGGTTGGTGGAGGATTAGTGCCCCTACCTGTAAAACCAATTAACTTCTAAGCCATTGGCCACCCCGTCTGGGATACATGGCGTCTGGCAATGAATGAATGAATAGACAAAAATCCAATCAACTACCGACCAGTATCACTGACCAGTGTTGTAAGCAAGAATTATTAAGAAAAGCTTGTAAGAAAAGCTTGGGTAAATCATCTAGAAGAACACAATATGATAACAGAAAGACAGTTTGGTTTCAGAAAAGGAAAATCATGTGTTACTAATCTGTTGAGATACTATGACAGAGTAACAGACACATTACAGGAAAGAGGAAGGATGAGGTGGACAATATCTATTTAGATTTTAAGAAAGCAATTTTGACACAGTACCACACCAAAGACTTTTATGGAAAGCTGTACCATCAGAGGAGGAATTCGAGGCAAACTGGTATTGTTGGATGCACAGATTTTTCTCAAGTGAAAAGAGAAATGAGAACAGTACTAAAGGGGAAATTACTCATCATGGAAAGAAGTGACTAGTGGAGTACCACAGGGCTCAGTGCTGTGCACCAATCATGTTTTTTAGTGTATATAAATGATATGGACAGTAACACTGGAAATGAAAGCTATCTAAATATATGTTTGCAGGTGATGCAAAACTACAAAGGAGAATTACTAACACAGACTCTTGTAATGAGCTACAAAATGAATTACATAAACTTCATAAATGGAGTAATACATAGCAAATGGAATTCAATGTGGACAAGTGTCATGTAATCAAGATATGTAAAAGTGGAAAAAGACCTGACTGGGATTATACGTTAATGAAAATAAGAAGCTTTACACACATCAGAAAGATAGAAGAACCTAGGTGTGATTATCAATAACAGAACTATCTGCGGCTGACCACATCAGTGAGAGAAGGTATGGAACATGTATACGCTTGCTTGCAAAATATGAGAATAGCATTAACATACATAAATGAAAGACATGCTAAGAAAGATAATAACATGATTGATCAGGACCAAACCCTGGAGTGATGCGTCAGTAAGTCTCTGAGTCCTCATTTCAAAAAACACATAGACAAGATTGAAAAAGTTCATTAAGGGCTGCTACAAGATGGGTACCAAGCTTAAGGGATCTAAGCTACAGAAGAAAGACTAAATATAAACTGAATCTACCAACACTACAGGAGAGAAGGAAAGAGAGGTGACATGATTATGTTATATAAATGCATATCAGGAAGGAAAAAATAGACATAAATGATTACTTGAACCTATGGGGAAGGATCAGCAAGAAGGGACACTGCAAAAAACTGCACAAAAAGAGAGGTGATAAAGACGTGTCAAATGGGGTTGGTGGAGGATTAGTGCCCCTCCCTGTAAAACAATTAAACTCTAAGCCCTTGGCCACCCCGTTTGGGATACATGGCGTCTGGCAATGGATGGATGGATAAAGACGTAAGAGAAATTTAGATTTCCCAAATAAAGCAATTGATCAGTGGAATGCACTACCGAATGAAATGGTGTGTGCCAAAACTAATTCACAAATTTTGGGATATGTACGATAAATATGGTTTTAAGACACGGGACAGTACAGGCTTGACTCACTATTCCCTGTAAAGATACAATTAGGTAAGAACACACACACACACACACACACACACACACACACACACACACACAGGTGAATGAAGCTTGTGCAAAGCTACAAAAATGATGTGGGAAACCACACGTATCCTGAAATGGTGAAAGTAAAGAAAGACTTTCCAGAAAACAAGGGTGGAGGAAAAAGCATTAAGAAGGAAGTGAAAAGAATAATCCAAAACAATTCAAAGTTAGTCAGCGATTCAGTGAGATATAAAACAAATCTATAGTAATTCTACTGGTATAGAAAGAGGAAGATCTAAAAAACAAGATCACAAGAGACAAAAAGGAGATAGCAAATGTAATGAGCTTACTGAAAGGAAGTATCAGAGGAAATCTGTAGTAAAAGACATAGAGGAACACAAAAGGTTAGGGGAAATATGAGAAAAGCAAGACAAGACCTCTAAAGGTGACTTTCCAGAGTGTAAACACTGTGGGAAGAGATACTAAAAAACGCATAAGAATCTTATGGAGGAAAAAGAGGAGTTCAAAAATGTATGGATAAAAAGATGCCTAACACAAGAGGAGACATGGAATTACTGAAAGAGAAAAGGGAGGAAGCAAAAACAAAAAATGAGGGAAGATCGGAAGAAGAGAAGAAGTTTTTTTTACAAAGTAATAGGATTGCAGGTACAGAAAGTGGGTACACAAACAGGATGGAATAAAAAGGAGGAAGGTAGTAGAACCATGTCATGACAAGTATATAAACAAGAAGATAAAGTTGATGTACTCAAATGTGGATGGAATGGTATCTAAATTACTAGAGATGAATGATTATGTCAGAGAAAATAGAACCACAAATAATATGCCTAACTGAAACAAAATTAACACCAAGGATATCCAATGACATACTAAACTTAGAGGAATACAATATATGGAGAAGAGACAGAAATTTAAAAAAGGGGAGGAGGATTTATAATATTAACTAAGAAAAATCAAAGTCAAATGAAAATAAAAACTAGATATATCCTCACAAAGTAGAACTGATTTGCAGTAGAGATCAACACATCTGAAGGTAAAGTAACTGTAGCCAATTTGTACATGCCACCCAGATCAAAACACATTGGGAAAGAGATGAATATGAGGACCTGGCAGAGAGTACAGTTCAGAGTTTAAGATCATTACTACATAGAAATGGAAGAGAAATCAAGAAAGAATTATACTTAACTTGGAGATTTCAATACAAATATAAATTGGAATACCCTAGATATAATTGTAAGCCAAGAAAGCTGTTGGG
>NW_027642761.1:0-4995 GCF_032717465.1 Coenobita brevimanus | reverse complement strand
CTCACCTTTTGAACTACTGTTTGGCCATGAAGTAAGAGGACCCCTTAAGTTACTCAAGGAATGCTGGCTGTCGGAGGAAGATGACGTCAACCTGCTGGAGTATGTGATGAAGTTCAAAGAACGGCTGTCCACTGCTTTACAGCTGGCGAGAGAGAATTTAGGAGCTGCTCAGGAGAAGATGAAGACTTGGTATGATAAGAAGTCCAGGTTACGCCACTTTCAGCCAGGAGATCAGGTTTTCATTCTGCTACCAGTTCATGGGCAACCTCTTCAAGCCAAGTTTAGTGGCCCTTATTTCGTGGAGAAGAAACTCAGTGATGTCAACTATGTCATCGCCACACCAGATCGTAGAAAGAGCAAGCAACTATGTCACATCAACATGCTAAAGTTATATCACAGGCGGGACGAAAATAATCCAGTTTGCACTGTAGCTGTTCCACCCGAGTCTACAAGTGAAGTTCTCCCATGCAGCATGAGCCTGAGTGATAGTTTGGGGAAGAATCCTGATATCATGAATGATCTCCAGACTAAGCTTTCTCATCTACCTCCCAAGGAAAGGCAGGAGTTTTCGGCATTACTGCAGGAGTACCCGCAAGTGTTCCGTGCCACTCCAGGAAGAACCACTGTGTTGATGCATGATGTCGATGTTGGAGACGCAAAGCCAATTAAATTGCCTCCTTACCGTGTGAACCCCTCTCATCGAGAAGGAGCTTGGCTACCTGTTGGACCACAAGATGATTGAGCCCTGTCAGAGCGAGTGGAGTTCTCCTGTCACTCTAGTCCCTAAGCCAGGTGGGTCACAGAGGCTTTGCATCGACTACAGACGTGTTAATCAGATAACTAAAACAGACACCCTCTCCCTCGTGTGGAAGATTACATAGACAAGATCGGAAAGGCTAGGTACATAAGTAAGTTTGATTTGTTAAAGGGATACTGGCAAGTACCTATGACTGAACATGCTAGGGAGATCTCATGTTTTGTAACACTAGGAAAGGCTTTTGCATGTTCTGTAATGCCGTATGGTATGAAGAATGCACCAGCCACATTTCAGAAGCTCATGAATGTTGTAACAGAGGGTTTGGCAGGGTGTGTTGTTTATATTGATGATGTATTAATCTTCAGTGACAACTGGAAATATCACCTATGCCATGTCAGTAAATTTCTTGACCGTTTAGTTCATGCTAATCTTGTAGCTAATTTATCAAAGTGTGAGTTTGGTCAGGCTAAAGTTCAGTACCTTGGGTATGTAATTGGTGATGGACATGTTGCACCACCAGGAGCTAAGGTTCAGGTTATAAGTGATCTTCCCAGACCTAAAAGTAGGAAAGAGCTACAAAGATTTTTGGGAATGGTAGGTTATTACAGGAGATTTGTTCTTAACTTTTCTATTCTTGTATCACCACTTACAGACCTACTGAAAAAGGGAGTTAAATTTGTCTGGACCGATAACTGTGAATCCTCTTTCAACAAACTTAAAGCTATTTTATTAAGTCAGCCAGTGCTCGCTACTCCAAATTTTGCTAAGCCTTTTAAGATGGCTGTTGATGCAAGTGATACAGGAGCTGGGGCTGTTTTGCTGCAAGAGGATGATCAGAGTGTTGAGCACCCTGTATCTTATTACAGTAAGAAGTTCACTCCACCTCAAAAGAACTACTCAACTATTGAGAAAGAGCTTTTGGCCTTGATTTTGGGTTTACAGCATTTTTCATTTTATTTGTGTTCTGGTTTTGACCCCATAGTCATTTATACCGATCATAACCCACTGAAATTCCTTAGTAAGTTTAAAGATAAAAATCAGAGATTGACAAGATGGAGTCTACTTCTTCAGGAGTATTCATTAGACATACAACATGTCAAGGGGAAAGAAAATGTTATTGCAGATTGCTTATCTAGACTTTAGACAGATTGTTTTAGAGTAATAAGAAATTTCCTTTGTAAATTTCTTTTTCTTTGTGGGGAGGTGTTACATAGCCTATGATTTCATCATCCTTTGTGTAATTTTAACGCACAGTATGCTGCATGTTTGATCACGAGCGTGTTCTGCCTCAGTTCCCCCTTCTACCGTTATAGTAGAGTAAGTCGTCATTTCTGGAGTTCAGACCAGGATTGTCAACTCTTTGTCCCCATGGCTTCATTTGCGCGTCCTTCTTACAAGTTGTATCAAGCTCTGCCGGCCCCTATATAATGAGCTCAGTCTCTGCATCATTGCCACTTAGATCTGCTCCTCATTTTGTTCACATCTCTGTCCTCCCCTGTACAGATATTATTATTGTGAGTGCTCAAGAAATCTCCAAACATCTAGCAGCTGTGTGTAATTTGAGTATAACTGTTGTTGCATTTTTTCTTGTACTGTATAGCATAAGTTTAATTTGTAGGCCTAGTGAAGTTTTTATGATTCATGTAGGGATCTTTATGTCAGTCATTTTTGATAATAGTTTGTATCTGTAATAATTTATCTGGCATTCACTGAGTATTATCTGGTATCTCATTTTATCAGGGCTGACTTAGATAAATTTACTCTTGCTTATTTCGTGTTAATAGAGGCTATTGCAGTTAACCATATATTTAACCTGTTTATTTGCCATTACATTATCCTTATGAGTCCTGAATGTTTTGTTGTTAGTTTGAGCATTAAACTTTAACTTGTAATTTTACCTAACTCTTTTGTTTTGAACCTGGAACTTTACGGGACAGTAGTGATATTTAGCATTCTCACTTAAAGTGTACATTATCTTTCTCTGTTCCGTAACATAAATTTGGCGACCTCATATCAGGATATTCAGGATATTATCATAAGGATATTGCTTGATATTTTGTGACTGTTACTTATTCATGATGTCTACTATTACTACACTTGATGAAGCCAAAGATTTTTTGTCAAATGTGCAAACAGTGTGTGATATAGAAAACAGAACAAAGAATGAACTTAAGCTTGTTGCTCAACAATTGGGAATTGCTGTTTGCTCTCATCATTCTAAAGATCAAATTGTTGACATGATTAATGAAAGCTTGTTTAATGTAACTCCTCCAAATGAGCAAACGCAGATTGAATTAGCTAAGTTACAGCTAGCCCTGCAGGAGTCTCGTGTTAAGGAGGCTGAATTTCAAGCACGTGCTAAGGAGGCTGAGTCTCAGGCTAAGGAGGCGGAATCTCAGGTTCGGATTCCGGAGGCACAGATACAGGCTCAGGCACAAGTTGAACTTGCCAGGATTCAGGCAGACCATGAGTATCGCATGAAACAAGGTGGAACTGGATCATCTAGCTCTGATGATTTTGATGTGGCTAAAAATGTTAAACTTGTCCCTCCTTTTAATGAATCTGATTTAACAAAGTATTTTCAGTTGTTTGAGAGGGTAGCTACAGGTTTTAATTGGCCTAAGGAGTATTGGCCAGTACTCCTTCAAACTGTTCTCACCGGTAAAGCTCAAGTAACATATGCATCTTTGCCTCAGGATCAATCTGATAATTATGATGTAGTTAAGAGCTTGATTCTTAAGGCCTATGACCTTGTTCCTGAAGCCTATAGAGTAAAATTTAGGACAACTTACAAGCAAGATAAGCAATCCCACGTTGAGTATGCAAAAATCAAAGAAGATTAGTTAGAGCAGTGGTTAAACTCTAAGAATGTGGATTCTGATTTTGACAAATTTAAGCAGATGATTTTGCTCGAGGACTTCAAAAGGTGTATTAGTAAAGATGTAAGCCTATATCTTGATGAGAAAAGAATAGATAATTTGTCTGATGCTGCAGTTTTAGCTGATGAGTATGTTCTCACTCACAAGAGATATTCTAGAGAAAAAGGGAAAGCTGAGAGTAAGTACGTTGCCTCTACTCAGAGTACAGGTAACAGGAAAGAGAATAAGGATGATGTTTCTCAGGAAGTAAATACCAGCTTCACCTCTAGATTTCAGAAAAGTAAATGTACTTATTGTAGTAAGCTTGGTCATACTACGGAGAGATGTTTCAGGAGACAGCGTGATGTGAACAAAAAGGAGTCTTTAAATATTCAGTCAATTGGTCTAGTGTCCACTCTTGAGAGTTCCCAGAATTCTTTAACTGAGTTAACTGAACCTGCTTTGAGGGGTAACTTTAAATTCTCATGATGGAGCTCCTCTTTTGAGCAGTAACGTGGGTGACACTCTCAAGAGTTCACGTGCTAATTTCCTGTCTGATGGTTTTGTCAGTTCTCTGGACAGTAATGACAGGAAATCAGTTCAAATATATCGTGATACAGGTGCTTGCCAATCCCTTATGCTGACCAGTGTTCTAGGCTCTAATGTTAATTCCTCTGATGAAACTGTAATCTTACAAGGTGTAGGGAATAATTACTTCTCTGTCCCTCTGTGCAGAGTGAATTTAGAGTCTGGTTTTGTTAATGGTTCCGTTATGGTTGGGTTGGTTGAGACACTCCCAATGTCAGGTGTAACTTTCTTACTTGGAAATGATATTGGTGGAAGTCAAGTGTGTCCAGCTCCTCAGTTGTCTAGTGAGCCAGTGGCTGCGTCCCAGGATTGTGATGTCCCTGATGTGTTCCCTGCATCTGCTGTCACTAGGGCTAAGTCTAAAGTTACTGGTGATTAGAGAGGATGATGATGATGTTATCCTAGCTGACACTTTTCTTGCTAATTTGGACCACTCACCAGATGAGGCAGTACCCCGTAGTGTTGATAATTTGTCTCGTCAAGAGTTGGTTGAGTTGCAGGTTGCTGACCCTGAGTTGAAAGGTCTAGCTAACTCTGCTTGCAGTGAAGAAGAGTCAGCCGGTGCTTCTACTTGTTATTATGTAAAGTCAGGAGTACTTATGAGGAAGTGGAGACCCCCAACAGCATCAGCCGACTGTGAATGGGAGGTTGTACATCAAGTTGTCATCCCTCGTGTTTGTAGGCAGGATATCATTAGAGTGGCTCATGATTCCAGTTTGGCAGGACACCTTGGAGTGAGGAAGACTGTGGCACGCATTTTGAAACACTTCTACTGGCCAGGTATCTTCAGGG
>NW_027642760.1:0-4995 GCF_032717465.1 Coenobita brevimanus | reverse complement strand
GATTCCGTTTCTTACACACTCTCTCAAACTCATCCACCAAGCCCTGCAGCTCCCCTTCATCTTCACTCAACAACACAGTATCATCTGCAAACAACAGTACAGGGAGTTTCCAAACACTGTCCTCTCTCACCAGGGCCACTCCAACATCCACTATCCTACCTTGTACCTCTTTTATTACCCCATCCATGTACAGATTGAACAACCATGGAGACATGACACATCCCTGTTTATTTACCAACCCAGAAATAATCAGAAAAATATAACAGACTATCAGGATGAACTGATTTGGTAAGGTGCGTTTACTGCTTACAGCAAAGCGTATGTTTACCCCCCTCAAATCCTCAGTGTTCGTGAGTTCAGAAATTTGTTTGCTCCCGTGGCAGACCTTGAAACCATTTTTTCAAAGTTATAAAGTCAGTTTCTTTTTCTTACAGATGTGAAAAGACTCGTCTGGTACACCTGGCTTTTTCCCCTCCTCCCTAAACCCATCTTGTGATTTGTTATGATTCGTGAAAGAAAATTAGGGGGCATGTTACATTAGAATATAAACATAAAGTTAGGGTGCATGTTACTTTAGCATTTAAACATATCGGCGAAAACATCTGGGATGAAAGGACCGCCGAGCTGTTTGAGATGGTAGAGTAAGGTCGTGTAAACATACCAGTGACCTTCGTTCCCTTCCCATAATTGTTCGCAGTTTTTATGGCTCTCCCTAACTTAACGTTACTGACACTGGTACAGTAAAGCATTGTTCAAGGCTAGCAGCCATAAGGGGTTAATGGAATACATTATTGTTTGTATCAATACTCTGTCTTTCACACATACACGAACGAACAAAAGAATGTGCAATAAATGTACACTTAACTGTAAGGAGCAGAAATAACTGTATGCTTTCGGTCCGAAATGTGTTGGGAAGCGACATCGAACACAGAATGTGGAACTGAATGCCACCTTACAAGAACACGTGAGATGAAAGTATTTTTTCTTATTAGTAAACATGTTTGTTCCATTTCGTCCCCTATAATTGTGAAACTCATAAATTTTCGTCCAAGCATACACCCCAATAACCTTACCAATTCAATTCATATTCTCTAGTTTGTTTTCTGTATTTTTCTAGTTTGTTTTCTTATAATCATAACGTTCCTTAAGCCTTACCTACGATTGTTTCCGGCATATTGGAAGAAACTTACTCATAATTAGGGTGCATGTTACATTAGCATTTAAACATATCGGCGAAAACATCTGAGATGAAGTGGCAGGCCACCTGACTGTTTGAGATGGTAGAGGAGGGTCGTGAAAACATACCAGTGACCTTCGTTCCCTTCCCATAATTGTTCGCAATTTTTTATAGCTCTCCCTAACCCAACATCCCTGACACCGGTACAGTAAAGCATTGTTCGAGGCTGGCAGCTATGATGGGGTTAATGGAATGCATTATTGTTTGTATTAATACTCTCTTTCATACATACAGTACACTTAAGAACGAACAAAAGAGTGAACAGTAAATGTAAGAGGAAGAAATAACAATGCTCTGTCGGTCTGAAATGTGTTGGGAGGCGCGATACCTAACGAAGAATGCAGAACTGAATGCTAACTTACGAGAACACATGAGATGAGTATTTTTTTTTTTTTTCTGATTAGCAGACATTCTTGTTTCATTTCGTTCCCCAAAAACTAGGAAACCCATTACTTTTCGTCTAAGCATACGCATAATGACCTCACCAATTCACTTCATATTCCTCCAGTTTGTTTTCTGTGTTTTTCTATTTTGAGGGTAGTAAATTACCTTCTCTTCTGTCTGATAAATTAACATTAGTTTTGGTTAGGTGAAGGCTGAAAGATTTTCTCTTTTATCACGTTCTTTAAGCCGTACCTATGATTGCTTCGGGCATAATGGAAGAAACTCATCCTACACAAAAGTGGATTTAGTTTCCCAATTTCCCAACTGGAACCCAGGTTAGGTCAGGTTAGGTTAAATTATTAGGTAGTTAAGCAAGGTTAGGCTGCGTCAGGAGTATCAGTTGCCTCACCAAACTCCACCCTACCACCCTTGTGATCTAGTTGTGAGCAGGAGGTGTGGGTGGGGGCAGGGTGAGCAAGACTCTCTCTGGTTTGTCCATGCCCCTCTCCTTGGAAACTGGATGCTTCCTGTTTAAACCGGAGCTATCGTACGGATAATTCTATGAATTACTGTACCACTGAACCATTGGGTCACGGCCCGGATATACCGAAAGCTGGATAATCCGAGCCTGGATAATCGAGCTTCTACTGTATAGCTTTCCTTACAGAAGTATAGACTTATGGAATAGCTTGGACAAAGAGATCGTCCAGTCTAAAAACTTAAAAGAGTTTAAAGCTAAATTTGACTTACTGAGAAACAGCGACGGAAACCCACGAGCATAGCACATTCCGTGTATATCACAATTAGGTATATTAGGTAAATACGTAAATATTTGGAACGACTTAGACGAAGAGGCGGTGCATGAGAAAAACATTTATGTGTATAAAGGTAGACTTGATAAATGTGGATTTGGAGACAGGACAACACAAGCACTGCTCAATTCCTGTATACTACAAATAGTTAAATACAAATAGGTAAAGACACACACACACACACACACACACACACCCTAAGACAAGAGCATGGAGTGATGATGAATACCAGGAAATGGTGTCAGACATGGCTAGCTATTTACAGAAAATGATTGAGAAAAGTAACAATATAATTTTAATGGGTGACTTCAGTTGTAAAGAGGTGAACTGGGCGGAATGGGACTCAGGAGGCAGCGAAGATTCGTGGGACACTACATTATTAAATATAACAATGAACAATGTGATGACACAGTGGATCAAAGAAGAGACACGGTTCTGAGGTGAGGACACACCAGTAAGACTGGACTTACTGTTTACCAAAGAACCCGATGTAATAGAATCATTGGAGTATCAGTGTCCTATTGGAAAAAGTGATCATGTGGTAATCGAGTTCCAGATGATAACAGGGAACGTGGAGCCAAGAGACGAGCTTTATAGGCAGGAAAGATACAACTTTGGGAAAGCAAACTTTACAGGATTGAGAAAATTTTTCGAAAATGCAGATTGGAGGAAATTCAGAGAAACGAGAGATACAGAGGAAGTGTGATATTTTTCTAGCCTTCTATATTTTGGGAGTGGAAAAATTTGTGCCAAGAGTAAGGGAGAAAGAAAACAGAAAAAAGAGTGGTTTAATAGAAGGAATGTGAAGGTGGATGGAATAGTTGGTGAGTGGGGTGTGCCTGCTGCGATAGATGAGAATGGCAGTGCGTTAGTGGACATTTGTGCTGGGAGGGGGTTGGTGATAGCCAATGCCCTCTTCAGGCATAAAATGATCCCAAGGTATACATGGTGAGTGATGAGGAGGGTGGATGGTGAACTGAATGAAAGGAAGACAATGATTATGTGTGTGTGGATGAAAGGATGCGAAGATGTGTAATGGATGCAAGAGCTTATAGAGGCTGGGGCAGTGGACTTTCTGACCACTACTTGGTGGTGGCCAGAATTAGGATACAAGTAAGATGAAGGAATAGAAGAAGGGAAAGACGAGAGAAAGGACTAGTTGCAAGGAGAGTGGAAAGGTTACAAGAGGATGAGAAAAAAGGCAGAGTATAAGAGAGAAGTGGAGGAACGATTTGGCAAATATGAATTGGAGCAGATGGGGGACATGGAAGGTGTGTGCAGGATATTTACAGAAGAAATATGTGCAGCATATGATGTGGTGTGTGGAAGAGAAGACGGAGGGGGGTGCAAGGAACAGCGTGGTGGACTGAAGAGGTGAAACAGGCTGTGGCACAAAAGAAGAAAGCATACAATGAATTGATGAGAAGCAAAGGCATGGAAGAAGTTGAGAGGCGGAAGAGAGAGTTATATGTAGGAAGAAAGAGAGAGGTGAAAAGATTAGTAAGAGAGAGTAAGAAGAGAGTGGATGAGGAATTTGGAAGGAATTTGAGTGTAAAGTGGAGGGACTGTAAGAAGATGTCCTGGAAAGAAGTGAAGAGAGTAAGACAGGGTGGAAGTGAGGTTAGCAGGGGAGTGAAAGATAAAAATGGTAGATTACTAGCGGAGAAGGGAGAAAAAGTGAGCAGATGGAGAGAACACTTTAAGGAATTGTTGAACATGCAGGATGGAAGTAATGTGAGTATAAATGGCTGGGGAATGGCTGGGAGAAGGAGGGAGGTGAGAAGACAGGAAGAAATCAGTAGGATAGAAATTGTGGAAGCAATGAAGAAAGTCAAAATGGGGATAGCCCCAGGAATTGATGGAGTGTGTGGTAACGGTGAAGCATGGGAGAGAGATAGTAGTAGAATGGATGTGGAAGATGTGCAGATTGGCCTGGGAGGAAGGTAGAGTCCCGGAGGATTGGAAGTCAGGTATAATTATTCCCTTGTATAAAGGAAAAGGGGAAAAAGAAGTTTGTGGTAATCATAGGGGCATTTCTCTTCTTAGTGTAGTAGGAAAAGTGTATGGTAGGATACTTATTGACAGAGTTAGAGAAAGAACAGAGGAATTAGTTGGAGAAGAACAAGGAGGCATTAGGAAAGGAAGAGGTTGTGTAGATCAGATATTCATTCTTAGATCTTTAGTGGAAAAGTTTCTAGAGAAGGGAAAGAAGTTGTATGCGACTTTCATGGATTTGGAGAAAGCATATGACAGGGTGGATAGACAAGGATTGTGGAAAGTATTAAGAATATATGGAGTAGATGGAAAGTTGTTGAATGCTGTGAAGAGTATGTATGGTGGTGCTAAGGCTGCAGTGTGTGTGAATGGTGAACTAAGTGAATTTTTCTCTTTGAAGGTTGGGTTGAAACAGGGATGTGTCATGTCTCCATGGTTGTTCAATCTGTTCATGGATGGGGTAATAAAAGAGGTGCAAGGTAGGGTAGTGGATGTTGGAGTGGCCCTGGTGAGAGAGGATAGTGTTTGGAAACTCCCCTGTACTGTTGTTTGCAGATGATACTGTAT
>NW_027642759.1:0-4995 GCF_032717465.1 Coenobita brevimanus | reverse complement strand
ATAACTTCTGTAATATCTTTGACTTTAGTCTGCTCTCTCACCCAAGTTGATCTTTTCCTGTCTCTTAAAGATATTCCCAACATTGACCTTTCCATTGCTCTCTGAGAACGGATTAATTTATTTTCCATTGATTTGTCAGTTTCCACGTCTCACAACCATACGTCATAGCTGGAATTATACATTCGATGTATAATTTTCGTTTCATACAAACTGGCAAGCTACTTTTCATAATGTCTCTATGTTTACCGAAAGCTTTCCATCCAATTGTAATGCGTCTTTTTATTTCGCTATCATGATCTTTCGTTAATTTTAGTATTTGTCCCAAGTAGTTGTACTCCTTAACTTCTTCAAGAATTTCATTGCATATTCTGATAACGCTCTTTGGTGTTTGTGGATTAAACATTAGTTTTATTTCGGTTCATCTTCAGTCCTACTTTCAGACTTTCTCTGTTCAGGTCATTTAACATTTCTTGCAATGCCTCCGCTGTTTCTGAGATTAGGACAATGTCCTCTGCAAATCTTAAATGGTTTAGCTTTTCTCCATCAATGTTCACTCCTTTGTTTTCCCAGTCTAGCTTTCTGAAAATACTTTCTAGGCATGCTGTAAATAATTTTGGTGAAACTGTCTCTCCCTGACGCACGCACGCCCTTCTCAATCTTAATTTTTTCTGAGTCCTTATGTAATTTAATTGTAGCAGTTCCCTCTTTCTATATGTTTTCGAGCAGGTTTACAATGTTCTCATTCACTCCTTGTTCTCGCAATGAATTTATAATTGCTATGTGCTCCACTGAGTCGAAAGCCTTTTCGTAATCAACAAAACCTAAGCACAGTGGTTTATTATATTCTATAGTTTTCTCAATTAGCTGATTCATTGTATGTATCACTGGTCGAATACCCGCTTCGGAATCCTGCCTGTTCACGAGGTTGGTTTTCCTCCAAAATTGTTGTTATTCTGTTCGTAAGGACTATAGTGAAGAGTTTGTAAATGACTGATAATAAGCTAATGGGTCGATAGTTACCAAGATCTTTTGAGTCACCTTTTTTGTAGAGTAAAATAACTGTTGCATTACACCATGTTTTGGGAATTTTCTTCTGTTTTATACAGTAGGTAAATAAGTGAGCAAGCCTATTTTGTACTTCTACTCCGGCATCCAACAGTAAATCTGTTACTATTCCATCTTCTCCCGAAGCCTTCCCTCTTTTCATATTTTTAAGACTAATATTTACTTCGTCTGGTGTTACCTCAGGTATTTCACTTGTATCAACTGAAAAGTTAGCTATTGGTACTACTGTCTTTGATGCATACAGTTCTTTGTAAAATTCTTCAACTCTCTTCACCATCTTATCTCTGCATTTAATGATTTCACCGTTTTTTCTCTTTCAGTGCTGTCATTTGTTGCTTTCCTAGTGCCATTTTACTTCGGGCCTGTTTCAGACTTATTCCATTTTTGATGGTTTCTTTTATCGGATCCATGTTTCTCTTTCTTTTTTCTTCTCTTTGTCTTTTGTTGATAAGCTTATTTAATTCTGCTCGTTTTATTTCGTCTTTCTTTGTCTTTACTTTCCTTTCCTTTCCTTTTTTCATAAGCTCGAGTGTCTTTTCTGAATATTTCTTGGCTTTGGTTGTATTAGGTTTTCCTATTACCTCCGCTGATTCTCTTAGCACTTTTGTTAGTCTGTCATTCAGCTCATCAATGTCACATTCAGCATTACTAAGAGCCTGAAATCTGTTCTTTATTTCCAACTGAAAGGCTGCTATTATTGGGCATATCTTTTTATCTTTAATCATCTTCTTTCTTTCATTTCTGAAATTGAATCTTGCTGTGCAACCCACCATTCTATGATCACTACCTATATTTACTTTGTTGATAACTGTGACATTTGTGATCGTGTTATTCTTATCTGCTATAATGAAGTCTATTTCATTCTTTGTTTTTCCATTTGGGCTTCTCCAGGTCCACTTTCTCCCTGTTCTTTTGTGGAAGAATGTTCATTATTCTTATGTTAAACATTTCAGCAAAATTTACCAGCATTTCTCCTTTTTCATTCCTTTCTCCCACTCCAAATTTTCCCATACATGCTTCTCCATTTTTCGGCTTCCCAACTTTTACATTGAAGTCTTCCATGAGTATAGTATATGTTGTCTTTTCTTCTTCCATAATCTGGGAGATGTCATCATAGAATGCTTCTATTTCTTCATCTGGGCTTTGAGAAGTTGGTGCATATACTCATATGACTTTCATGGTATATTTTTTTGCATAGTCTAATGACAACAAATGCTGCTCAGTCAGATACACTGCTGAATTTAACAATGTTCTCTGCAAGATTTCTGTTAATTAGAAATTCTGCATCACTAACTCCTTCATTTTCCTTTCCTCTGTAGTAAAATAGGTGTTTGCTGTCTTTGAGCTGAATTACTTTTTCTTCTTTTCTGCGGATCTCACTCAAACCTACAATATCCCAACTAATGTTTTCCAGTTCAGTCATCAGGTTATCAAGTTTGAAATCTTCTGAGAGGCTTCTTGCATTGTATGCATAGATCTTCATCGATTTCAGTTTCTTTAACAACCAAGAGTCTAATTTTCCAACACAGTGCCTACTCAGTTTCGGTGGCACACTGCCCGTAAGCACAGGAGGCAGTGCGGTTGGACCTTTAGTAGACGATGATCCAACAGGAACGCCCGTCAAATCATTTGCAATAGAACTCATATTTGGTTGGGAGGATTATGGCAAATAATCTCACCTCCCTGTTACATAGTTTCTGGTGAGATGTAATTTTTTTGCCACCTTATTTGTTATATTCGGTGGAGCCCTATATATCTATAGGGGGTCCCATGGTCTGCGCCATCTAAGACGGTACCTTGTATATCTACAAGGCCTTCCACTATCCACCACCTGGGGACGTGCCAGGTAGCAGTGGGATCCTGCCCCTGGATACATATATATATATATATATATATATATATATATATATATATATATATATATATTTACATGAGCCATTGCGTCCACTGCTGAATGAAGGCGTCCCCCAACTTTCTCCATGAATTCCTTCAATAGGTCCCCTGCCGAAGGGGGGACAACTTTACATAGTGACACGGTCTGAAGCATGGAAGCCTGCATACCTTTGTAGGGTTTAGCATAGGTCATGGGTGTGGACCAAGCACCCCCCCCCCCATATCACTTGTAGAGGAGGTCTGTTGGCGATGCTGGTCATACTCAGAGGAGTAGACTGTAGCACCAGTCGAGCAGGGCAGTACTCCCAAGGTGGATGGAAAGCTGATGACAGGGAGTGCTGGAGCTCCCGTTTCATCAGCCCTCAGGACTAGTTCCTGACCATCCTCCTTTGCTGAACTTTTTCAGTGTCTCAGTTACACAGAGAGTAGGTCAGCATGCTCTCCAGTACAAATTTCTCTAACTATCTTCACCAAACTACATGCACAGTACACACTACACTTCCTATTCAAAATTAACCAAAAATGGCGTCAATTCACCCAGCCTCGGAGTCTCCAGGGGGGGGGACCATAAATGCCCCCGCCATCTGCCCCTCTCCCGGTGACGACTCGAGGTGCCTGGAACCACGGTCTGACTCTCTTCTTCTTCATTTCTGCAACATTCGCGGCCTTTCATCTAACTTTCGCTCTGTTGAGCACCACCTCTCCTCCTCTAAACCTCACCTTTTTCTAACGGAGACTCAGCTGTCTGAGGCAACTGACAGCAAACCCTTTTCTGTATCCTCCTACTTTCTCTATACTCATTTCAAAGCCAAAGGTGGCTGTTGTGTATACATACGCAACGACTTATCTTGCTCTCGTGTTCCTGACCTTGATTCTTCTGAATTCTCCACACTCTGGCTTCGGCTTTCCTGTCATTCTCTGACTAAATATATCTGTGCTGTTTACTTAACCCCTAATTCTACTGACTATCAAAAATTCTTCGACTATCTTACTTCTACGATGGAACACATTCTGTCCATTTCTCCTTTCTCTGAAATTTCCATTCTTGGAGATTTCAATGTTCACCACCACCTTTGGCTCTCCTCTCCTTTCACGGATCCACCTGGTGAACAAGCCTACATCTTTTCTATCCTTAATGACCTAGAGCAGCTTGTACAGCACCCTACCCGTATCCCTGACCGCCTTGGAGAGAGCTCCAACATACTTGACCTCTTCCTCACAACTAATCCTTCTGCTTACTCTGTTAATCTTTTCTCTCCGTTGGGCTCCTCCGATCACAACCTTATTACCTTAACCTGTCCTATCACTCCGGTACGGCCTGTGGACCCTCCAGGGAAACGTCGTCTGTGGCATTTTGGAGCCGCGGACTGGGAGGCCCTCAGGCAGTACTTCTTTGATTTTCCCTGGAATGATTATTGCTTCCATGGCCGTGTGCCATCTGAGTGTGCCTTGCGCATTACGGAGGTTATTCTCTCAGGCATGGAAGCATACATTCCTTTCTCATATCCTTTGACTAACGCAAGAAAGCCTTGGTTTAATCACGCTTGTTCTAATGCTGTCCGCAACAAGGAGAAGGCCTACAAAAGGTACCGGAGCCAACCCACCCCTGAATCACATAATCTTTACGTTTCTGCCCGGAATCGTGCTAAGTTTGTTCTTCGCTCTACTAAAAATAATTTCATCCATACTAAATGCTCTCAACTCTCCAACTCGAATTCTTCCCGCTCCTTCTGGCACCTTGCCAAAAATCTTTCTAACAACTTTACCTCATCATCCTTCCCTCCTCTTTTCTACTCTGATGGTTCTGTAGCTATTTCTTCTACTGATAAAGCAGATCTCTTTGCACAGACTTTCTCCTCCAATTTCACCTTAGACGATTCCGGTGCTGTTCCTCCATCACTTCCCCCCTCTGACTTCCTTATGGCTGACATTAAAATTTCTTCAGTTGATGTATTTTCTGCCATCACTGGCCTCAGTACTAACAAGGCATATGGGCCTGATGGGGTTCCTCCTGTTGTTCTCAAGAACTGTGCTTCT
>NW_027642758.1:0-4995 GCF_032717465.1 Coenobita brevimanus | reverse complement strand
ACCAGATAATGTAATATGTCGCTTTACTACCCCAAAGGTACTAGTAAGTGATAATGGAGTAGAATTTAATTCTGATACCTTACAAGAAATATGTAAACAACACAATATCAAGAAGGTTAACGTTTTAGCCTATCACCCACCATCCAGTGGGTTAGTAGAGAGACAAAAAATAAGTATTAGATTCTCAATGAAAATTATGCAAGCTGGGATGATTGGATTCCCAGAGTAGAAGCCTCAATTAATGGATCTATAGATAAACCTATAGGTGACACACCACATTTCATTATATATGGGACAGAAATAAAATTACCATATGAGATTCTAGAAAGGTCAAAATCTACCCATATACAACAACGATGATTAAACTCCGTTTACATGAATTCCAGGACATGCATCAAAGAGTCAAAAAACAATTAACGATGTCCCAGGAAGAAATGACGGAGGTATTTAATAAAACGGCAAGAGGCTCGCCTGTCGGCTTAGGAGACATTGTCTATGGTATCATTCATACAAGAGACAATTAATTATCCCCGAAATTTGGGGGCCCATACAGAATAATTAACATAAAAGCAAACAAAGTATTAATCAGGTCACTGTCAAGTGGCGAAGAGAAACAAGTTCATATTGACCATTGAAAACGAGTTTCAAGGGAACTATCCAATAATTATACAGCCTCGGATACCACCGAACAACCGAACATAACTCATGAAACCAAACAAGAAAACAACAATAATTACAAAACTAAATTAATGTCATATACCAAACAATCAAACACAGGTGCAACTGTTCCAATAAAATCTACAGTACATCATTTACATGACTTAAATATCGATTTAAACTCCTTCTATAAATGAAATAACAAGCAAGTTATTGTTCTACGTTAGTTAACGCACATCATCACTATAATCGACCACAGCATGACCATATTAGAAAAATAATAGATTTTTTTTTTTTTTTTTGTCGGTAGGTAACAATGAAGGGACATATGCTATGGATTCTCCTCTACATAGCAAGGGGATATGCTCATTTAGACCCCCAACACATAGTACGGCAAGGATGCCTCATAGCTCCAACGGACACGACATCAATCGTAAAAGATGGACAGCTTCAGGAAAAATCAGTATTGGTAGGAGAAGGATCTTTATTTTGTTTTTGTTGATTTGGAAAAGGCCTTTGACAGAGTCCCTAGAGAGGTGGGTGAAGTGGGCAATGAGAAAGCTTGGCTTGGAGGAGTGGCTGGTTAGGGGTGGATTTATGGCCATGTATGTGGGTGCTCACACCCAGGTGAGAGTGAATGGAGAATTGAGTGATGAGTTTTCTGTGAATGTTGGTGTGCATCAGGGGTCAGTCTTGAGTCCCATGTTGTTTATCATGGTACTTGAAGCCCTTTCACGTGACTTTAGGAACGGACTCCCGTGGAAGTTGTTGTATGCTGATGATTTGGTGTTGATTGCAGAGAATGAAAGGGAGGCGGAGGAAAGATTTAGGAAGTGGAGGGATGGTATGGGTCACAAGGGCTTAAGGGTAACTGCAGATAAAACAAAAGTGATGATATCTAGGGTTGGTGGCGGTACTGTCAAAGACGAGGGAGAGGGGCCATGTGCAGTTTGCCACAAGGGCGTGGGAAGTAATTCCATCTTGTGCGGTGTTTGTGATAAGTGGCTGCATAAGAGATGTAGTGGTATTAGAGGCAGACTGCAAGATAATGCAGTGTTTGTGATGAATGGGTGCATAAGAGATGTAGTGGTATTAGAGGTAGACTGCAAGATAATGCAGTGTTTGTGATGAATGGGTGCATAAGAGATGTAGTGGTATTAGAGGTAGACTGCAAGATAATGCAGTGTTTGTGATGAATGGGTGCATAAGAGATGTAGTGGTATTAGAGGTAGACTGCCAAAAGATAATGCCACAGTGTTTGTGATGAATGGGTGCATAAGAGATGTAGTGGTATTAGAGGTAGACTGCAAGATAATGCAGTGTTTGTGATGAATGGGTGCATAAGAGATGTAGTGGTATTAGAGGTAGACTGCAAGATAATGCAGTGTTTGTGATAAGTGGGTGCATAAGAGATGTAGTGGTATTAGAGGTAGACTGCAAGATAATGCAGTGTTTGTGATAAGTGGGTGCATAAGAGATGTAGTGGTATTAGAGGTAGACTGCAAGATAATGCTGATTTTATGTGTACGGTGTGTTGGGGAGAGCAGGTGGAGATTGTCAGGCGTGAAGGGATTGAACTTGCTGGTGAATCTCTTGAGTGTGTGGAGGAGTTTTGTTATTTGGGAGACATGTTGTGTGCTGGAGGTGGGGCTGGAGCAGCTCTGTGGCTGGGGTGAGAAGTGGTTGGAAGAAGTTCAGGGAGCTGTTGCCTCTCCTAACTTGGAGAGGGCTCTCCCTACTTGCTAAGGGGTCTTTGTATGCAGCATGTGTTAGGAGTGTAATGCTGTATGGCAGTGAGACCTGGGCAGTAAAGGAGGAGGATATTCGCCGGCTTAGACGTACAGAAATGACAATGATTAGGTGGATGTGCAGTGCGTCCCTGCGTCCAAGGCCTGGAGGGGCTGGGTTTACGGGATGGGAAGAGTTGGAGGAAGGTAGGATGGGACTGGGAGTGCTATTGGTGTTGTGATGAGGAGAGGTAGATTGAGGTGGTTTGGACATGTGGAGAGGATGGGGGATGGTAATTGGGTGAGGAAGGTGAGAAGTGTTAATATTGGGGGTGGGGTTATGAGGGGAAGACCGAGAAAGACATGAGACGAGGTCATTAAGTGTGACCTCAGGGTTACGGCACTGAACAGGGAGGCTGCCAGAGATCGTGCAGCATGGAGAGCCGCCATTAGGTGACCAAGGCTGAGCATTACAGAGCAAGCAGTGTTGGAGCCTTTAAAAAATGAAACAATTATTATTATTACTATTATTATTATTATTATTACTATTATTATTATTATTATTACATACAGACTTCTGCACATTCTTACTGCCATGTAATTAAACCTTACTGTTCCCAGGTAATATTGTTCTTGCTGCTAACCAGATAGCTTTTGTTAAAATCAAGGTGTGGAAGGAAGGAACTAACATGTACTATTTTTTCTCTAGGTGTGGTAATTGACCCAGCTGTGGAAACTGCCAACAGAGACGGAGAGAAAGGGGAGAAGAAAAAGCCACAACCAGCTGCCCAAAATTAATACCAACCAGCTGCCCAATCTGGTAATACCAGCCATCTGCCGCCACTCTCAGGTAAGCGTCCTATTGTGACATTTTAAAATATTGGCAAAGGGACCTGTAATATGGGGCCTTCTGCTCTTGTTCTAATATACTTGCTGCCACCAGACTCTTCTCATTTTAGTATTAGGAGACGGACAGCATTGTGAAGGAATCACTATCTACTACCCAGTTTGCCACTAAGCCTATCTGTCTAAACCTTTGCCATTACCTGTCCTTATTCAGTGCTGAGTTGTAAGAAAAGATTAACACAGGAATGGTGCCAGTCATGAAGAGTTCGTAGGGACGTTCTCCTTGTGTCACGTCCCAAGTGGGGTTGGTGGAGGATTACAGTTTCACCTCCCTGTAAAACAATTAACTCTAAGCCCTTAGCCACCCCGTTTGGGATGCATGGCGTCTGGCAATGAATGAAGAGTTTGGTAAATAATGCAGAGCCGTCGGAATGTCTTGTTCTGCTGGGAATAAGGAAGTACTTGCGGGAGTATAACCAGGGAATTGAGCCAGACAGATGATGTAAAATGGATTTGTTCATCTTAGTTCTTGTGTTCTAGTAGTAGTTCAACCCCAGGCACAGCAGAACATTATCCCAGTGGACTGCAGGCTGAGTGACCCTTCTGTAGGCCATCGTTCTCCTCTTGCGGGATAGGTGTGACATTGAGAAGTGTAAATGTAGTCAGGCAGCCCTCCCCCCATCCAGCACCAATACACTAGGGGTTAATTAAGAGCCATATTGAACTCCTCCACAGACAAAAGGATTAAGTTTGAACACACTTGACATTATCTCCTAACACCTTGCCTTATTGTCAGGGTCCGTCTGTGTTACTCAGGCTGCTGTTCCTGCGATTGCTGAGTTGGTGCTGCCGTGCTGGAGGTGGTGCTGCCGTGCTGGTGTTGATCCTGGTGGTGCTGCCATGCTGGAGGTGGTGCTGCCATGCTGGTGTTGATCCTGGTGGTGCTGCCGTGCTGGTGTTGATCCTGGTGGTGCTGCCATGCTGGAGCCGGCAGTGCTGGCTCAATTTTTCTCATGATGCAGTGGCTATACAAGGGTGGTTGGGGTTTATCGTTAATGTAATGCCACTCAGGGATGAGCCCTGGGCTCCTTCGCTGCTCCTAGAGTGATACAAGATTGTGTGGTGAATGTTGGAAAATACTCCGTGGCCTCAACACTGGAAATACCTGTGATAATTATAGAGGTTGCCAGCGCCATTGGTCTTGAAAACCTTTCTACATCTCAGTGCCTTCTGCTACAACTACAGCTACAACCACCCCTCTGATATGTGAGTTAGAACATTTTTGATTAGTCCATCTTGACTTGGCAGAGAGTATTGTCCTTGGCAGCCTAATTTCATCAGCCAGAAGCAGAGTAAGACAAGGCTAGCAATACTGTGGCTGTGCATCCTTTCCAGATCACTTTTAAGCCAAGTTGAGATGGACAGAGTATAACAGTTGCTCCCCTACTTACGATGTTTTAAGAGAGAACTCCTGACCTCATCGTTGGGCGGGAAGAGGAGTCAGGAATGATGATGATAATGCCTGATGATGATTTTAATTATGATCAGTGGCATTGCTGGGCTGCATAACTAGATCATTCCACCACTAGGGTATACAAGGCCAGGTAACTTAGTCTAGGTGCTGATTTTACCTGCCTATTGATGACGACGACGATGATTGATGATGAGCTAGGATGATGCAGGGCCAGGAGTCAATCCCTGGCACTATCAGGCTGGCAACCACACAAATGAAATCTCAAGCCGGTAAGTGTTTAATCTCAACAGC
>NW_027642757.1:60000-108090 GCF_032717465.1 Coenobita brevimanus | reverse complement strand
TTCGTTCCAGTTACGTATTGCTATGGTAGGTTAATCCACTATTGTCAGGTACTTACACTTTCAGATTTGGGGATAGCTTTTCCTTTTGTAATCTTTACTGAATGATGCAATCAGTCTCATGATTACACATTATATAATCTCAGACTTCATCTGCAAGTCATTGTAGTTGGCTCATCCTTGACAAATTTTAGTCCTTCTGCTGCTTAGTTCCTGTATCTAAGTGGCAGAATGAAGACAGTATTAGTGGTTTTGCATCCTCCCCATAGATCTTCATTGTAGATCTGCATGATAATCTAGTCTTTATCCCTAGAAACAGCTCAGCATTCAAGGTGGAGAGATGCCAGGTTTTTGTCAGTTTAGGTGGACATGTAGTCTATATGGTTTGTCTTCTTATTGTTTTATGTATTCATTATTATTATTATTATTTTACTGTGGATCAAATTTAGCGATTCATCTCTTCCGTTTATAAATCGGTACAACAGATAGGCTTTCATTAGAAGGTATGACCACTGAGTACCGTGTACTGTCTTCCTGTGCAGTGTATATTTTGCTCATTTGTACTCTCCATTATAAGTTTCATTAAAGAATTTGTATCATATGTTTAGTTTCTGAAGTCACTCAGTGTGTTAAGTTTATGTAATATATGGTTAATCGTTTAAGTCCTGCCGTTCGATAGCAGATAAGTTGCAGTTTTTACTTTTTCCCTTTATATAAGTAGCAACTGCTCTATATTCTTTCCATAGCACTTTGTTCATGATTAGGCATTAAACTGCAGGTTTAGGTATTCCAAGTAGCTCAGGTGAAATTTCGAAATATCTCCTCCTAAAGCGACATTAATAGGTACATGAAAATTTAGTTTAGTCTATGCATGTTCCAATTTCCCATTTTTTGTAACATGTAAAGAAATAAAATTACAGTAGAAGTTTCTTAGCCGCTATCCTTATGGGGCCAGCAGTGGCATGGTCAGCACATGGTGCTTGGCTTGCTAATCAGGAAGATCCGGTTCAACTCCCGGTGTGATAGAGGTTTCTTTAAAATGTGGCTGAGGGAAGTTTGCGTAGCAGAGGCTTTCCTTAAAACCACAAGGCCCCATACTTACCACTTAGCTTACACACACTACTACATACATACATACATACACACTACAACATACATACACACATCAAGACGCACACTCACACACAAGACGCACACTCACACACTACTACATACATACACACACATCAAGACGCACACTCACACACTACTACATACATACATACATACACATCAAGACGCACACTCACACACTACTACATACATACATACACACACAAGACACGTACACAGCCACCTTCACACAGTAGACACACACACACACAAGACACGTATACAGCCACCTTCACATGCAGCAGTGACACACCACACACAGGGTGGGACAGGGGAGTGAGAGGGGGTTTTATTAACAGTCCAATTTTGACACACCACCTGTGGGAGTGAGGAGGAGGGGTTTTATTAAAAAGTCCACTGCAGGTAATTTCCTGTGGCAAGAGGAGGGGGTTTTATTAAAAAGTCCAATTTTGGTATACCTCCTGTGGGCAAGAATTGATATAGCCCCCTTTTAATATTTTTGGATATTTTCATTTAGTGCCCTCCAGGCTCCCAGACCCACTCGGCTGAACCAAATTGTCTGGCGTCAGCTGGAACATGATATACTCAGATTGTTATGCCGGTCATGCGGGGGTTAATGGTGACGGTATTGGTAACTGTCAGGCTTCCTATGACTTCACTCAGCCAAACAAAATCGTCTGTCAGCTGGGAATGGAATCACTAGAGTTGTCCCAAGCAATTGTAGAGGACTTAACCTCTGAGTGATGCTTGTCCTGAGTTATCACCAGAGGACTTAACCCCTGATTAACCCCTGAGTGATGCTCTGGACAAGATTTACCTCAGGGTGATGCTTGTCCCGAGCATCACCTGTGGGGTTAAGATTAACCCCCCTGAGGATGCTCGGGACAAGCATCACCAGGGGTTAAGAGTCTTAACCCTCTGGTGCTTGGGACAACTCTAGTACCCCATTTCAGCTGACTCAGACGATTTTATTCGACTGAGTGGAGTCATAGGAAGCCTGACAGTGTCAATACCGTCACCATTAACCCCTCACGACCGACATAACTCTAGCATCATGTTCCAGCTGACGCCAGACAATTTGGTTCAGCCGAGACAGGATCCCAGGATCCTGAGAGACACTATATGTGTCATGGTTCTGTAACTGGAGCCGCGCAGCCCCAAGGGGGCCATGAGACATTGACTGGGGGGCTATGGGCCTTATTGGTAATATAAGATATTATAAGTTATTTTGCTCTGAAGTAAAACCTGACAGAAATCAAGTATGAAATATAAATTTTACTGTGTTAGTTTAGCCTTAAGTATATTGGGTAATACCAAGTTTTCTTACAATATCAAATATTAAAATATATAAATATACAATCTGGGTTATATAGGGGCCATGGAGCTTCTCATAATTTTCTCTCGGGGGCCACAGGACCAAAAAGGTTGGGAACCACTGCACTATAACAGCGGTTCCTACTCAGAGCTATGTCTTCAAGGGGGCCATGAGATATTGACTGGGGGCTATGGCCTTATTGGTAATATAAGATATTATGTTATTTCATGGTCTGGGTAAAACCTGACAGAAATCAAGTATGAAATATACCTTACTGTATATTTAGCCTACAGGTTGGGGTAATTAATGTTTTCTGCACAATATCAAATATTAAAATATATAAATATACAACTAAGCAGAAATATGGAGCTTCTTACATTTTCTCAAAATGCTAAAGGTTGGGGAACCACTGCACTATAACATCACAAACAAAATACAAAATGCCTTCCCTCCATCCTGAACGTACTATAATTCATTTACATTAAGTAAGCTTCTGTATTTTCTGTATTTTTTGCAGCTTTATTTCATGTATCTTAGTTAAAAGAAAAATACTATGAGCCGGTGAGATAAAACCAACATTTTGTAGATGAAGACTATACACCAAACAGTTTAGAGACACTGCCACCATATCTTCAGTGGTCGAGATAGTGAGAGGGAGTGACATACTGACTTACAAGGGTCTCCTTTTTATGCCTGTGTGTGTGTGGAAGGGTGGGCAAAGGTGAGGTGGGGTGGGGCGGGGGCCAAGCGGGGATTTTGGGGGGACATCCGGACAGGTCAGGTGTAATTCCACCATTCTGACCCATGTTACAGGAAGGACCTTCCCTAAGCTACGACACAGTGTAAGGTCAGATAGGAATTACACTCTGACCTGTCCGGTAAATGTCCCCCCCAAGTAATCCCCCTTGGGTTAATCCCCGCTTACAATCTACCCCACCCCACCTCACCTTTACTCCCACCCCTTTCACACACACACAGGCATAAACGGAACCCTTGTATACTCAGTGATGTCACTCCCTCTCACTTATCTTGACCACTGAAGATGGTGGCAGTGTCCACCGAAACTGTTTGGTAATTAGGTATCTCTTCTGTCTACAAGTGTGGGTTTTATTCACCGTCTTTAGATTATCACGCAAGAGTGATTCATCTAGCCAATACTACGAGCTTCTGTATCTTTTCATAGCCCTTTCTTCGTGACTAGCATCGTATTCCAGTTATCTTCATAGTTACAACTGAGCATTCAAGTTGGAGGAATCTACAACTCTTAAACAGTAATTACAGTAAACAAACAAAACAAAAAGCAAGTGTCGTCCTCTTGACCTCTCCTCTTCGCAGGAATGCAGCGGTGGCGCCATCTTGTGCGTGGAATGTGTGAAGTGCAGGCTCTTGAGTGGAAGGAGCACGGAGCCACGGGAGACTTAATAATATTCAAGCTAGTCAGCCAGTCTAGAAGCCTGGGACATTTGCCCAGCTGATAATAATAATAATAATAATAATAATAGTAATAATAATAATAATAAAAAACAACAAAACCAGTCATATACATAATTCAGTATCTTCCAGTCACTCTCGGATCTGTCCATTCCGCCTCTTCTGTATGAGACGCATTTCTGTAAGCTATTTTTTCTAACATGGAGGTTCGATACGTTTTGATTAAGCTCTTATCCATAAGACTCCTAAAGCTGAGTAAATGCTCTCTGAAAGTTGCAAAATATAAAATATAAAACGTCTATATGATATAAAACCTTTGTCACCTCCGGGATTCGATATGTGGCGCCTAGACCAAGTGTGACGTCATGTTTACACTTTTGCTTACCTTTAGACGAGATTTCCTGAGTTTAAAGAAACCCTCTTCGGGATGATGTGGACAGACACAATAACCCCTTCAGACAAAGAATGGCTTAGTTACTTTGTTCTAGGTAACCGGACGATTTTATTCAGCTTAGGAGATCCCCTCGTAGTGAAGGGATTGATGGTGATTGTATCTAACCCCCCTCCAGTTACGAAATTTCTCTCCAGAGTTGAAGAAAATCGTCTGGAGGAAGAAAGATGAATATGGAAAATAGTGTTAATGTGGACAATGAAAGTTAGATAAGACTGGTTTGGTTAAGGTAGGGTAGGGATAGGACGGTTGTGGCAGGGTGGGGTAGCGTTGGGTCGGTTATGGCCGGGTGGGGTAAGGTTGGGTTAAGCGGTTTTTGGTAGGGCGGCGTAGGATTGGGCCGGTTTTGGCAGGGTGTGGGTAGGGGACTGGGTCGGTTATGGCAGTGTGTGGTAGGAATGGTTCGGTTTTGGCAGGTAGGTGGGGTAGCGTTGGGTCGGTTTTGGCCGGGCAGTGGGGTAGGATTGAGTTTTGGGGCAGGGTGGGGTAGGGTTGATCGGTTTTGCATGGTGGGTGGGTTGGGTTTGGTTTTAATGGTGGAGTAGGATTGAGTTTTTTTGGGCAGGTGAGTAAGGTCGGTTTTGGCTTGGTGGGGTAGGGTTGTATCGGTTTTGGCAGGGTGGGGTAGGCAGGGTTGGGTCGGTTTTGGCAGGGTGGGGTAGGATCTGGGTCAGTTTTGTCAGGGTGAGGTAGTAGATTGTGTCGGTTATGCACAGAGTATAGAATAGGTTTTGGTTGGTTTTGGCAGCGTGGGTTAGGATTTGGTCGCAGCGGTTTTGGCAGAGTGGGGTTTGATTGGGTCGGTTTTGGCAGGGTGGGGTAGGATTGGGTCGGTTTTTGCATGGGTGAGGTAGTATTGGGTCGGTTTTGGATTGGGTGTTAGGACTCCATATTTATAATTACAAATCATAATAGTTCCGTTATATCCAACGCCTATTTCACTCAGTTATACTTACACTGTCTCATCAGATTTGGGGCGATCTTCTCTACGATTTTTGTTCTTCTCCGCTTAGTTCAGTCCTTTTAGTTCATTCATGACCCTTGGCTTTCCTTTTTATTTTCATTTTTTTTATGTGGTGGAGCGTGCAGGTGCATCGAGGCTTGACCCTCTCACCAAGTCCAGAATATTTAAGGGTAGGCCAACAAGCTGCGCCCTGGTAACGTCTATTACGACGTCAAAACATCTGTCCACCCTCTTGGGGACTTGAAACCGCGGAGCGCTGGACGCGAAGCTCCCGGTCTGCGGATGTCACTTTTACACTTTGCTTAGCTTCCTTGACGATATCCTACAGCTTCAGAAAACCCTCTTAGGATGACTGGGACAGAATCATGTAACCCTTCAGACCAAGAACGATTTATGCTTTACTTTGTCCTAGCTGACCGCACGATTTTATTCAACTTAGGAGATCCCCTGACAGAGAAGGCTGATGCTGTGGCTGTATCTAACCCCTCAAATTCAAAATTCCCTCTCCACAGCTGAAGAAAATCGTCTGGAGAAAGAATGAAGAAAACTGAAGAAAGTGTTAGAGTGAAAAATGAGTTAGATAAGATTGGTTTGGTTAGGGCAGGGTAGGGTTGGGTCGGTTATGCCAGGGTGAGGTAGGACTGGGATAGTTTTGGCAGGGTGGGGTAGGACTTGGATGGTTTTTGCAGGGTGGGATAGGACTTGGATGGTTTTTGCAGGGTGGGGTAGGTGATTGGGCTCAAGCAGGCAGGGGGTAGATGGCCTATTCTGGCAGGGGTGGGGTAGGTATGGGTCGGTCTTGGCAGGGTGGGGTAGGCAGACTCGGGCTCGGTCTTGATAGGGTGGGGTAGTGAGGAGGCCGGGATTATATGGCATATGTAGCAGGGTAAGATCGGGTAAGATCGGTTTTGGCAGGGTTGGAAAGGATCGTGGGTCGGTTTTGGCAGGGTGGAGTAGGATCAAGGTCGGTTTTGGCTGGGTGGGGTAGGATTGACTGGTGTCGGTCTTGGCAGGGTGTGGGGGTAAGGTTGGTGTTGGTTTTGGCAGTATGGGGTGGGGGATGGGTCGAGTTGCAGTTTGTCGGCAGGGGAGGGTAGGGATGGGTAGGTTATGGTTGTGTTATGGGAGGGTAGGATAGGGCTGGGTATGGGAGGGTAGGAGGTTATGGCAGGGTAGGATAGGGCTTGGGTGGTGGTGGGCTGGGGTAGGATAGGGCTGGGTGCGGGCTGTGCACAGGGTAGGGGGCTGTAGGGCTGGTGTAGGTAGGGTAGAAAGCTGAATCAGGGTAGTGTAGGGTTGGCAGAAGAGAGGTGGGTATAACTGCCGTTTAGTTCCGTCATATCCAACGCCTATTTCACTCAGTTATACTACACTGTCTCATCATATTTGGGGCGATCTTCTCTACGATTTTTCTGTTCTTCTCCGCTTAGTTCAGTCCTTTAGTTCATTCATGACCCTTGGCTTTCCTTTTTCTTTTTTTTCTTTTTTGCGAGGTGGAGCGCAGGAGAGCACGAGGCTAGACCACCATTAGTCCAGAATATTAAAGGGTAGGCCACCAAGCTACGCCCTGGTGTAACGTCTACATGTCAAAAAACATCTGTCCACCTCTGGGACTTGAACCGCGGGAGCGCTGGACGCAGAGCTCTCGGTTTGCGGATGTCACTTTTACTCTTTGCTAGCTTCTGACGATATCCTACAGCTTCAGAAAACCCTCTTAGGATGACGGGACAGAACTCATTTAATCTTTCTCAAGCCGAGAACAACTTATTTTACTACTTGTCCTAGCTTTCGACCGCATGATTTTATTCAGCTTAGGAGATCCCCTGATAGGAGATGGGGTTGATGATGGCAGTATTTAACCCCTTTCCAGTCTTCGAAATTTCTCCTCTACTGTAGAGGTGAAGAAAATCATCCGAAGGTAGAGAGAAGAAAACAGGAAAAGTAATGTAAAGAAAAGGTGTGTGGTGGAAGGGCTGTACAGGGGAGTGGTAGATTAAAGTAGGGGTAGAGTTGGGTCGGCAATGGCAGGGTAGGGTAGGTAGGCTGGAGGTAGGCTAGTGTAGGGTTGAGAAGAGGTAGGCTAGTGTAGGGGTTGGAGAAGAGTAGGGTAGTGCAGGGCTGAGAAGATAGGTAAATTGAACTGAATAAGTATATACAATAAAATCTGGCAAGGATACAACAACCAGGGTCATATGCCGCCGGACGACAACGAGAATAAAAAGCACTCGAAAAGAGCTGAAATACACACACACACACACACACACACACACACACATACACACACACACACACACACACACACACACACACACACACACACACACACACAGCACACACAAACAAACAAAACAAAATACAATTCATAATTAAAACAAGAAAAACACTAAGAACACTAAAACCACTGTATACTAAATTTTACACGGCAGTGCAGCTGCCAGTTTCACACCAAGCAAAGGTTTCCCCTCCACCACAACAAGCATCCTCCTCCAAGTACTTAACAACAGAAGACTACAATCCCTCTCCTGCCCGGTGCTCTCCAGAGAGGTAACGATGGCGCAATTCCCCAACAGTGGACACCATTGACAGACAAAAGCCGAATGAGTCAGGGGACAGAAGCATTCCTGACACAGAAAGTAGAGGGGAGAGTCCTCCCATTAAAAATCAATGAGAAACCAGGAAGGGCCCATTCGGAGCTGTAAAGCATAAAGCCGTCTCCCCACCTGCATTCAGACCTCGGCAAATGAAGGGGCCCGTTTACTCACAAAATATCACACACTTTGCCAGTATTGGCCCCCACCGCATCCCACCTACTCTGCCAGTGGAGCAAACAGTGAGTGGTTAGATGAATATCACTGAGCGGGAGGCAGGAGTAGGTAAGGATGGGCGAGAGTGCAGCAGCCTTTGCCAGAGTTGGGTCAGCATGCTCATTGCCCACAAAGCAGTCCCTAGCAAGCAAGCACAGCCATTCTAAAACACTGTAGACAACAAAAAGAGGATTGGACGGGAAAACACAAAAATGGAGACTTGGCAGAGTCGCTTAAAAACTGTATAACAAACAGGAGGGAAGCTAAATACTCAATTTGACTGCGAGTAAAATAGCAGTAAGTTCTGTTAGGATAAAAGTAGATACGATGGGGGGAAGACTCCTACCACGAATGAAATCGGGAAAATATAACACCCAAGCCTGTCCCCTCACGGGGATTTCAATCCATCAGTACATACGAGAATCTGAGACACTGTGAGAGGAAGCATGTTCTAAAAAATAGCAAAGAGCCGCCTGTGAGGAAAGAAAGGCCCCTCTCTCAGGAAAGTAAACACACGGTTGCACCCCTGAGAGGAGCCAGGGAGTTTCATCCTTGGTACACGCACAGGACAAACAAAGAAAGGTTGGAACATCCACATCCCCTCCCCATGGCAGCCTTCACCCTGTACCCAAACGGATGTGGGATAGCGAGGATACGGCGAGGCAGACATAATTCCCTCCAGAACAGGAGCCAACAAAATCTTCCTGGAACTTTAGCAAAGACGGTGACACTAAGGACACTAGTTTGAGCAGCACTCCCACCTCTTGAGGATATGAGGGAAACAAGGTGGCACACCAATACGGAAAAATTCCATAATCAGTGAAGGCAACCTACCACGCAAACCAAGATGGTGACCTGGGCAATACCTGGCTTGTAGAAACGGTAGGACAACAGCCCCCTGCCAAAGAAGCTAGGTGAGTGGACGAATCTCTCCAAATTCTATTTATAAGACTCAGGAGGAAGGACATCACTGCTTCATCATCACAGGTACATCAGCACTGCATGGGGAATATTATCGACTCCGGAGAAGTGTCATGGACACAGGGAAAGGGGTAGACCAAAGTTTACACTTCAAGACAAAGGAATGTTGTAAGTCTCTCCGCCCCCAGAACGGATGTCCAACACCTTAATCTCCCCTCCACCTCCCTAAGCCTCCGGCAAAAACCGAAGAACGAGTATCCCTACAGGAGACCCTTCTAGCGGTAGTGGATTGGGTAGGGGAACGCTAGGGCAGGGTAGGCTGGGGGTAGGGGTAGTGTAGGGCTGAGAAAGTAGGTTAGGGATGGGTTGGTTTAGGCTAAAGTAGTGGGACAGAATAGGAGAGGGGTAAAATGTGCCTAGTCCAGGAACGAAAAATATATCAGTTATCCATGTAACTAGCGTTTTCTATTTCGGTAGATTATTTTCTATGTCTGCCTAAAGTATCGTGATGTACGAACAATGAGATTAGATATCGAAACTGTAAGATGCGAATTAGTTACAAAGACGGTATTTTGTTTTGGCTAAACGTTACATCGATACGTTCCAGCTTTAAGAGCAACTCGGCAGAACTGAAACAGTATATGGCGACGTGCTAGATGAACGCTGTGACCGGAAAATAAATATATATGTATATATACTTCAGCATACAGTAAGCGATTTTATGTTAACTGGAAGAGAAGCCACCACAGCTAATGGGTTAAGTCATATACACACACACACACACACACACACACACACACACACACACACACACACACGTTAGCAGAAAAGTTTCCACCTCGACGAAGTGGGTGGCTACTGTCCCCTCGAGCAAGGGGACTGGTGTGTGCGTGTGTGGTCACAGCCTTGCCCTTAGTGATCGGACTATATGAGCTTCCCTCAGCTTCCCTTCCGGGAGGGTAAAAGCTGACGATCACGACCATCAAGTGGATCCTGACCTGACCCGGTGAATTACACACACACACACACACACACACACACACACACACACACACACACACCATTACTTGCAACTGGCTGGCCTATCATACAGCCATATCCTATATTCATGAAGTACAACGACATTCTATTTTAGCATTTTATGTGTAGTTTTTAAAAAAAAAAAAAAAAAAAAAAAAAGATGGTTATATAATACAGAACTGGGAAGTTGTTGATGACATGATGATGACGATGATGATGAGAGATGACATGATGATGTGATGACGATGATGATGATGAGGGAGTAAAACAGGGTGAGATGAGGGAGAATGAAGAGAGATGGATGGACATAACAGTGAATGTATTATGTATATTAATTCCTGACAAATGCCGAAGTAAGCTGGTAAGGGTGAGGTAATATCGAGCCTGGACCTCTACCGTAGACACCATATAATACCATTGATTTATCCACCGATAGATCTATCTATCTATCTATACAGCCTGATGCTCCCAATCCCGCAAAAAGAGGTGGCCGCAGACAAAACGCCTCCAAGTCGCTCTGTCACCCACCATTTGACTACCCTCTCCCCCAACCTTCACCCCCCCCTCTTATACCTACCTCTCAACCTCCATCCCTCCACCTCATCCTCGGTCTACCCCTCCCTCTCCCTCCCTTCACTTCACCTACATACACCCTCTTCATTCTGTCCTTGACCTCCGTGGCAGGCAGACGTGCTTCCCAGAACATAAGAACATAAGAAGAGAGGACAACTGCAGTAGGCCGGTTGGCCCATGCTAGGCAGCTCCTAGAAGAGTAACTGAACTACTAGAACGAGATAAGGATAGCAAAGAAGAAGGCTCTCCCCCGCCCTCCAAACCCTCCAGCCGAAGCCGGCAGGAAAAAGTCAGAAAGAACACCACGCAGTATAGAAAAACTGGCGTGAACATTTTATAGGAAAGTGTGAAAGGAGAATAGAGACTATCATAATGTAACCTGAAAAGAACAAAATTATGAATTAGTATTGGTTATAAGATTTTCTTTATTCTATATCCACCCCTTATTAGTCATATGCTTATCTAGCCTATGCTTGAAACTCTCAATGGAAGAGGCGGCAACTACTTTACTAGGTAGCTGTCCCATCTGGGTCTACTACTCTATTACCAAACCAATTTCTACCTATTTCCTCTACTGAAACGGAATTTTTCTAGTTTGAAACCACATTATTTCTAGTTCTATCCTGTACGCTCACTTCTTAAGTACTCATAATATCTCCTTACTTATACCCTTCATCCACTTAAACACCTCAATTAAGTCTCCCCTACTATACGCCTCTTCAGCGAATGCAGAGCTCAGTCTTTTCAGTCTTCATCACACAGTAATTTAACAAACTGGAGTTAGAAACTGATCGTGGATGCACTACAAAACCAACGTCCCCTGAAATGGCTGATAGTGCCATGGCCATGAACGAGTGGGAAGGGAGGCTCCCCTTTGGGTGACAACGAGGAAGAAAATAGATATGTGATACCGGGTTTGACGGAGGCCATCAGTACAAGAGAGAGTGAGAAAGAGGATGATACGCAGCAGCGAGAGGGAAGCGAGTGATGAAGAAGAGGACAGAGACAACAAAAAGGTAAAGAATAAGTCGTGTGGGGGTAGATGGAGGTGTGTTACTATACTGCATGTGATACGGGGAAGGGCAGCTTGGAGTGCAGCCGACTACACCACGTGGGGTCAGGAGCAATGCCTAGCCAGGACCGTGACGAGGGCCACCCCAAGGAATAGGAGTGGAGGCTTCTCTTCCCCCACCAACGCTGACCCAAATTATCACCAAAACTACTCTGGACGGTGAAGCTTGGACTTGCATATCGACGGTCTTTCGAGGTCCTGTTTAATGAAGGGTAGGCAGAGACCTCTACGTCACAGTAGGAAGTCAGGAGGCAGTGGAGATGCTGGGACCACGACTGGTTTTGGAGGGGTGTGACACTGCAGGTTCCGGAGGAGATGGGAGAGATGCACCAAGGTTATCGTGTTTAGGATATCCATACATACTATTGCGTGAGCAATAGGATCATCTAAAAGTAATAATGAAATTTTATCTAGCATTAGTAAGGCCACATTTAGACTACACAGTACAATTTTGGTGTCCTTACTATAGAATGGATATTAATTCGTTAGAAAATGTACAGTGAGAAGAATGACAAAAATGATACATGACGTCCGGAACCTGTCATATGAAGACAGACTGAAAAGACTAAGTCTGCATTCGCTACAGAGGCGTAGAGTAAGTGGGAGACTTAATTGAGGTGTTTACGTGGATGAAGGGTATAAATAAGGGATGATATTAGCAAGGTACTTTAAAGTGAGCATACAGGATAGAATCTAGAAATAATGGTTTCAAAACTAGAAAATTCAGTTTCAGTAAGGAAATAGGTAGAAATTGGTTTGGTAATAGAGTAGGGTAGACGAATGGAATAAGCTACCTAGTAAAGTAGTTGCTGCCTCTTCCATTGAGAGTTTCAAGCATAGGCTAGATAAGCATATGACTAATAAGGGGTGGATAGTAGAAAAAAGAAAATCTTATAAATCCAATACTAATTCAAAATTTTTTTCTTTCCCAGATTACACTATGATAGTCTCTATTCTCCTTTTCACACTTTCTCTGTAGAAATGTCCACGCCAGTTTTTTCTATACGGCGTGGTGTTCTTTCTGGACTTTTTCCTGCCGGCTTCTGGCTGGAGGGTTTGGAGGGCGGGGGAGAGCCTTCTTCTTTGCTATCCTTTTATCCTTTTCATTCTAGTAGTTCAGTTACTCTCTTTCTAGGAGCTGCCTTTAGCATGTGGGCCAACCGGCCTACTGCAGTTATCCTCTCTTCTTATGTTCTTATGTCCTTGTCCTCATCCCTACCCTCCTTTCCCCCTTTCATCTCCCTCCTTTTTTCCCTTTTGCTTCTCTTTCTCCTTCCCTTTCCTGTTGTTTCTCTTTCTCTCTCTCCTCTCTCTCATGTATCCCTCTCTGTTCCATTCTCTTCTCCATATACCCCTTAACTTCCATCTTTTCTTTCTCCTCTCTGCTCCTTTTCCACATTCTTCCTTCCACCTTCCTTTTGCATTCTTCTCCTTTACGTACGTACTTCTTTCCTCTATAATTCCTCCTCCTCCTCTTCCTCTCCCCTCCCTCCTCCACACACACACACACACACACACACACACACACACACACACACACACACACACACACACACACACACACACACACACACACACACACACACACACACACACACACACACACACACACACACACACACACACACACACACACACACACACACACACACACACACACACACACACACACACACACACACACACACACACACACACACACACACACACACACACACACACACACACACACACACACACACACACACACACACACACACACACACACACACACACACACACACACACACACACACACGTACGTTTGCGCCCCAAAAGTACGGGACGGTACTGTAGGGAAGTACGGTACGGTATGGTATTTTTTCACCAGTAAGAACGGTGCCAAATTACGGTACGACATTTCTTTAAGTACGGTACGGTACGAAATTCCTTTTTTTTCCGTGCCTTTTCCGTACCCATTGCCGTGCTTAATTATTCCACATGTGATCTGTCCACTGTCCAGAATAATCCAGATGACAAATACTGACTTGTAGATAGGATAAATCCCAATTGTTTCCCTGACCAATGTTTTAAGATATAACCTTATGTTTTGAAGCGTGTCTGTGTGTGTGTGTGTGTGTGTGTGTGTGTGTGTGTGTGTGTGTATTACAGACTTATAAGGTAATATTTCTGGTCAAGCCATAATGAACATAGAATAGTGTATACTTTTTTAGATGGGAGACATGTAAGTAATTACGAGAAGCATATGATAATGGTTATTATATACAGTACCACTCGCTCGATGTAGTGCTGCTCTCGGGTGTCTGCGCTTTCCTTCTCCTCCATCCTTCTTTCCTTCCATCCTCTTCGTCTTTTCTTTCCTTCAGTCTAGGTTCCTTCGTCCTTCTGCCGTCGGGTAATCTTTACACTCCCTCTCCTCCGTCTTTCTCTCCTCCATCATTCTTCCTCTTCTCCTTCTACCTGTGTGGGTGACTTTTACACTGAGTGACAAGCCAAAATATTTCCTGTACACCAGGAAGCCATTTACATAGGTGCTGGGGGCGGATTCTGAAAGCTCAGAAATCCTCGCAAATCCACCACCTTTGGGCGTAAGAGCAACTTCTTTCACTTAAGTGCATATTCTGGAGCCCTAGAAAACGAGAGCGCATACTCCTATGCGGCGTTGTCAATTCTCCCTCGTAGAGTTGCGCCATGGTGAGGGGCAGCCCTAAGCACATCGTAAGCCTTATAACTCTCCTATTTTTACAAATGTTGTAGCTCAAACATCCCCCAAATCCTGAGAATTAAATCATGCATCAATTGATCCTTAAGTGCATACAACTGTTGCGATTTTTCAAAATAAATAAATACAATTGGCAATACCGTTGAAGACGAGATGCCAGAATACCATAACGGAACAAGTACTACTTCGACATATGTGGTAAAACTAGCATCTCGTCGGCCAATATTGCCTTTACTACAAACAAATTATAGCCTATTGATATAATGTTCACAAAAATCTCGATTAAACAAGCCAGTGTTAAGAAGAAACTCATCTAAAGTATGCAGTGATAGCCTACTATGACACAATGTGTCGAAAAAATTATTATGAATCAGCGCACTTATTTCTTCCTCTGAGAAGTTCACTGCCCTCTCTGTACAGCTGTAATATTTTGGTGGTCTCTCCCTCCCTGTTTCAATACTGTCTTGGAAATTATGACTGGCGGTGTGGAAACATCGTCTGCTACCACTATGACGTCATACTCCGGTGTACTGTGATTGGTTACTCAGAGTTAAATAGAGAAACCTTCCGTTCTTTGATTGGCCAACAGACTTGCCCTGGCGCAACCTGGTGTTGGTCTTAAGATTGTCGTACAACACTCTCCAGAATACCACCTATCAAAACCTCGTATGCACATCGCAAAAAGTTCTCGCAGATTTTCTCGTAATCCAGACACCTCTCAGAATCCGCTATTGCTTAGCATCATTTCCAAGGCATCGTCACTGAGATCAAAGCACCATATTTTCCAGCACTTGGGGTAATAATCTGCAGGTGGTGGCGACCATCAATCCACTCACTTGATGTAGTGCCAATACCTACCTCTTCCTTAGCCTTTTATCATTCTTTTTTTCTGTCTGTCCCTCCCTCTCTCTTCCTATTTCTCCCATCTTTCCTGTCACTTCTTATTGCTTTTTCTTTTCCTTCACAGGTGGCTTTACATTGAGTGACAAGTCAAAATGGTTTCCTGTAAGCCAAGAAACCATTTACAACGTTGGGTGGTAACCTATATAACCAACCCATACGTGCTCCCTTACTTGTCAACAAGTGGGGTTGGTGGAGGGGTTAGTGCCCTCCCTGTAAAACAGGTAACTCAGGAGTCAAGTGGCCACTCCCTTACGGGATTATGAAGTGCTTGGCAATAGATAGATAGATAGATATTTCTATTATTTGACATTTGTTTTGCTGTGCGTATCTCGTGATATTCCTTGCCCACTGTCAGGCCTACAGAGTTAAGTGATTAATTTATAGATTTGATTATACAATAAAGTATATAAATAATGATTTGGATTAGGCATTTACTGTAGGGCCGGCTGCAGCATTGCTACTTGACCCTGTTAAGTGGTTGAGTTTTATCATAGTCTGATTTAAAACACAATTTTTCACAGAAAATTCTACTACAATCCAAGTTCAGTAATCCTTAATTTTATTTAATCCTATTGCCATATGAATGTAAATCAAATGTTAGGTCAATTACCTCAATATCACACACACACTAATACACACACACACACACACACACACACACACACACACACACACACACACACACACGTACACACCCACACACTTAAAATATATTTACCAACAGCAAAAGACAAATATAATAAGCGAGAGTATTGAAACTGGACGAGGAATTGCTTAAAAATAATTATAATATCGATTAATTTTCACAGAAACGTACTGGCAGATGCATAGTACGAAATTAGGTACGAAAGTTCGAATGAAATTTCATTTTATCGCACCAGTACGGTACGGTTCTTTTATGTGTATGCAACGAAACTACGGTGCGTATTTTAAACCATTTTGAATGCTTTCGCCAAACTGAAATCGTTCTGCCACCATACACTATGAACACATCATCAGCGTATTTCTAGCAACACCCCCCCCCATATCCGTAGTGCCACCCTCTCAACCACTTTCCTTCCTACACCACATACACACACACACACACACACCTGCTGACACACAGGCGCCACGACGATTCACCACCACTGCTCCCCCATCCGTATGCCACTCCTTTCCCCCCACACACACAAGACTATATTGAAATGGGGAGAGTCGGACGGGAAAGGGAGTGGGGAAAGTGAGAGGGGAGTGGGGGGAGTAGGCAGAGTGGACGTGGGAAAGGATTGCAGAAAATGAGAGAGGGTGTGAGGAGTGTGAGAGGGGAATGGGGAGAGTGGGGAGAATGAGAGGGGAGGGGGGAGAGTGGCAGTGGAAGGGGAGGGAAGAGAGTGAGGAAAATGAGAGTGGAATGGGGAGAGTAGGTCAGTGGGTAGAAAGTAGGTTCAGACGGAGGGTACCACAGCTATAGTGACGTTTGATGACTTTCCTTGGAGCAGCAGAGAGAGAGAGAGAGAGAGAGAGAGTATGTGTGTGTGTGTGTGTGTGTGTGTGTGTGTGTGCGTACGTAGTTACTCTTATGCCTGTTCACAATCGTATGTGTATTAAAAAAAACTGTCATGAAAAAAATCCCTTCTTATGGCCAAGATATAATTTTTTCTGCTAAGGTTTGACCAGCTTTTCTGGATCGAAACGTCTGTGTGATCCCCTCCCCCTCCTCTCTCTCTCTCCGTCATTGCCTACAGCTAAAGACAAAAACACAGACACATTATATTCACTACAGTGCTTCTCCCTGCCTCATCCTGGCTCTGCCTCCCTCTCCCTGCTTTTTCCCACCCGTTTCTGCCTCTCCCTGCCAGTCTCTGCCTCACCCTTCCTCAGTGTACGTGTGTGTATTTGTACGTGTGTGAATTTGTGTGTGTGTGTGTGTGTAAGTTTGTGTAATTATGTGCCTGTGGGTGTATGTGCCTCACCACAATGCACCGCTAGACACCCACTCCACCACACCACCAAACACCTTCTTCATTTCTTGCCACAGAAAACTTTAATATTCATGGATCATTTTCAAAAATCAAGTTCGAGTATGTTTTACAGTATTGTGATGAAAAAAAAAAAAAACTGCAATATTGGGATCAGATATGAGTACAGAGATGTTTTATATAAAGTGTGAGACTCAGTGGGCAATACGTATGGTGTTAGCTTGGCTGGTGCAGGGCATCTGTGTTACCATGGCAACCTGCCCACCTCACAACACACACACACACACACACACACACACACACACACACACACACACACACACACACACACACCTCTATCAGCAAGGCCCATCATAGAATACTTGTGTTTGTGTGTGTGTGTGTGTGTGTGGCTATACGAATATGTGGTTGTGTGTGGTTGTGTGTGTGTGTGTGTGTGTGTGTGTGTGTGTGTGTGTGTGTGTGTGTGTGTGTGTGTGTGTGTGTGTGTGTGTGGTTATACGAGTATGTCGTTGTGTGTGGTTATGTACTGTATGTGTGTGTGTGTGTGTGTGTGTGTGTGTGTGTGTGTGTGTGTGTGTGTGTGTGTGTGTGTGTGTGTGTGTGTGTGTGTGTGTGTGTGTGTGTGTGTGTGTGTGTGTGTGTGTGTGTGTGTGTGTGTGTGTGTGTGTGTGTGTGTGTGTGTGTGTGTGTGGTTATACGAGTATGTGGTTGTGTGTGGTTATGTATGTGTGTGTGTGGGGGGGTGTTGTTGGGTATGTGGATGTGTTGTGTTCACGGTGGAGTAAGGCATGAACGGTTTGATGTAGTTGCATGTGTGTGTGTGTGTGTGTGTGTGTGTGTGTGTGTGTGTGTGTGTGTGTGTGTGTGTTAGTTCACTACACGTCAAACGACTTTGGTTATACATAAGACAACGTGCTATTAAAGTTTGGGCACAACTATGATGCAATGTTCTATGAAGTCAACTACACTCATAATAACGCGACGCTTCGTCTCCTCTGTCTGTCTCCTTACCCTGCGTCTGTCTGTCTTCTATCTGTCTGTCTCTGTCTTCCTGTCCCTCTATTGCAAACCACAAACTTCTCAACTCTCCACAACGTCCTAGATTATCATTGTATCACGCAGTATATTATTTTTTCATTGTAAATGGCCCAAATTTTCGTCCTTTTGCAGCTTACTTCACATGGGTCATTGGCAGAAACAGACAACGCTACGGCTCTCTGTCCATACCACTTTTTTGTGACTTACATTTTCTAGCATTAATCTATTGCTACAACTCAGCATTCAGGTTGAAGGGATGGAAAATTTGGGCCAAGTTAGAGTAAAACGAGTACAGAATTAGCAGAAGCCAAAGAGCATACCTTTGGAGGGTGCAGCGGGAACAAGGCAAGATCGCAGTAAGGAGGACAATGGAGGGAAATCCAGCAAATCCAAGCAACAGCCTATGAAGTGACGCCAACAACACTTGTGTCTCACACTCGGTTCAAACGCCCGTCCACTTTATCACTAAACACCTGTGGTTCTGAAGTATGACAAGAGAAAATAAAAACGTAAGTGCCAAATTCAATGTAAGTGCCAACTTAAGTGTGAACAAATGTGCCAACTCAAATGTCAACTTAAGTGCAAACTCAAGTGCCAAATAGTGTCAGCTCAAATGCCAATTCAAGTGCCAACTCAAGTGTCAAGTCACAACTCAAGGCCCAACTCAAATCCCAATACATGGCCCAACTTAACTGTCAATTAAAGTGACAATTGAAGTGCCAACTCAAGTGGTGACTTAAATGCCAACCGAAGTGTTAAGCTCCGACTCAAGTGCCAACTTAAGTCCCAAAACAAGTGCCAACTTTACAGTTGCCAACTTAAGTCCCAACACAAGTGTCAGTTTAAATTCCAACTCAAGTAGCAACTAAAGTTCAACCTCAAGTGCCAAATCAAGTCCCAACACAGGTACCAGCTTGGGTCCAAACACAAGTACCAACTTAAGTCCTAACACAAGTACGAACTCACGTCCTAACTCCAGCGCTACCTTAAGTCCAAACTCAAGCTCCAACTTAAGTCTCAGCTCAAACGCCAACGTATGTCCCAACCGAAGTGCCAGCCTAAGTCCCAACTCAAGCACCAAACTAAGTCCCAACTCAAGCACCAAACTAAGTCCCAACT
The DNA here is from genome assembly GCF_032717465.1 of Coenobita brevimanus. Lineage (NCBI taxonomy): Eukaryota > Metazoa > Arthropoda > Malacostraca > Decapoda > Coenobitidae > Coenobita > Coenobita brevimanus. The sequence goes on along the minus strand of NW_027642757.1, from coordinate 88,686 downwards.
CAAGCACCAAACTAAGTCCCAACTCAAGGGCCAACCTACGTACAAAAGTCCCTACTCAAGAGCAAACTTAAGTGCCAACTCAGGTGCAAAACATGGTCCCAACTCAAGTGCCAAATTAAATTCCAACTCAAGCGCCAACTTAAGTACAAACTCAAGAGTAAAGACATAGGAAAAAAATATCTTTAACTTCTGCAGTAAATTTCAAAGCATGGACAAGAAGTATGACGTCTGGAACTGTCTCCCTCTGTCTGTATTTCCTGCTTCCTATGATCTCCAGTCTTTTAAACGCAGTGCGTCCAGGCATCTCGAAATGATCGGATCTTGAATTTGGCTCTCTCTTGTATTTTGTTCTTCTCTTGGAAGGAACAGTTATTGTGGGCTCGTGGCCTTTGGTTCCATCTTCCTCGCACAAAAAAAAAAAAAAAAAATGTGGAGTAATGAGAGAGAGACGGAGGCGAGTCGGAGGTCGTAGAAACAGGGATGATGATGCTGGAAAAAAAACTTACGATCTTATTTCTGTCGTAAATTAAGATTTTTTAAAAGAACAAGAAGGAGACGAGGATTAGAAGTACAATTTGAAGTCCCAGGTTCGTCTAAAACGCGAACCTGGTGGACTGCAGGCTGAGGGCGGTATCCTAGTAAGGCTATGAAGCTTACTAACACCTCCTCGTTACCGATTTATTTCTAATTCTGCTCCGTTACTATATACTTGTGTGTTATTCATGCAATCTATGTCGATATTGAAAAGACATAAGGAGGAAACCCGGGGATATTAATGAGTGGTTTGGAAGATAAATCGCTAAGGAAGAGGTGTTAGGGAGCCTCCTTACACGACGAGAATACAGGACTGAATCTCTCTCTCATCTGCAGCCTTCCATAAAAAAATACAGGTAAGCTTGCTGTTCTTTGTGTAAATCCTGTCATAGCAATAACAGGTGCTGGAGAGGAGGGTCTTGGCCTCGTGGCTTCGATAAGACCGCGTGGCTCTGATGCCTGGTCACACAAACGTCCCTCAGTTGCCACCCTATTCCCCAAAAGAGTAATGGTGGACTGTAGCAGAAGGGGTAACTTTAGCCAGGTGTTTACTGGGTTCACATTTCAGATGAACTTGAGGCTGTATCAGCTACCAGTACTACTAAGATTTCTCACTGCACGTGGGAGGAAGCCAGTCACATCAGGACATATGGAAGTGAAAAATGGCTGACGAAGAAAGGGAAACGAATGAATTAATGAGAGAAGAATAAGAGATGAAGGAATGAATGAGGGAGAGATGAAAGTGAATGAATAGATATGAAAAATAAAAAGGAGCAGGTAAAAGACAAGTCATAAAGAATTGTCAACGCCGTCAGCCTCACTTTGTCAAACACCAAGTTTTCCTGCTTAGGTTCTTGATTTTACTCCCATCTTCAGCTTTATGTTAGGCTTTCCTCTCTCGTCTGCCTTTTATTTTGCTGATCCTATTATACATATATTTCCTCCTCTGTCATTTTTTTTCATTGTACATTTCTTTCCTGCTTTGTCTTTTTTTTTTTTTACTGTATATTATTTTTAACACCACCTGCCTACCTGTCAGCCTGCCAGCCAACTAGATTGCTTTCTTGCCTGCATACTATATATTCCTATATGTTTTGCCTGGCGCTGATGAGAAGCCTGTGCGTGGTGGCGTTGGACACCCTGGGTGGAGCAGCAGCGACATGCATCCGCGAGCCAAACCTCCATATATTTCCCTGCACCTCGCCGTGGGGAGGGTGTGCATGGAGAGTCTGTTTACCGAAGTGCATGATGGCAACAGAAGATGAGGAAGATACGAGTGATATGTCTGTATGACTAATGTGCCTGAGGGTTCTGCTATCTGAAATGCATGGTGGCTGTTGCCAATGGACAGGAGACTCAAAGGGTGACACAGGCAGTCAGACGGACGGGTAGACAGAGCAGGTTGTTGCTTAACATCGGTTAGTCTAGCTGAGCAGACCCGTCGACCACAATCAGAAACTGCTCCTACGAGACCGTCGTACAGGTACAGTACAGTATATGCAACGTGTAGATATCCGTAACCCCAGTGTGGTAGACAGCTTCTCACAAGAGTCAGACCAAGGCCCTTCTCATGGCCAGGTGCAGGAAACTATGAGTGCACAGTGCCACCACGTGTAGGCTCCTCCTCAGCACCTGGGGACGAAGGCTGACAGGTAATGAAGACAAGAAGAGGGAGGAAAAGGTGGTGACGGCGGCACTGACAGGGAGGAGAAAGGCTTGGCGTTAACAGTGTGGGTGATGTTCCCGGTAACTAACTAAGCTTTACGACCACACGACACACCATTTATGCCCCTCTCGTTGGCATGGCACACCGCAACACTTCTTCTTAAGCCAATTATTTTCCGTATCACACCTTATTGTTGCTTTAAGTGCTATATTATTATCCGTTTAGTTTGCCTTAGTAACACACGAGGATACTTTGACCCATTAGGCAAGGTATTTAAGGAAGGTTTCAGGATGTATCGTCAGCCAGCACGACCACCACCTTTTGTAAAGTGTTGCCCTGCAGGAAGAGAGCCACGGAGGAGGAGGAGGAGGAGGAGGAGGAGGAGGAGAAGGAGGAGGAGGAAGACAACGACGACGACGACGATGATAATAATGATGATGACACGCACGCACGCACATGCACCTGCGTTGACTGGAATATTAATATCCTCCAGTGTTCCGTGTTGTTGGAAGAGGTAGGCTCGGCAGGCAGTGAAGCAGACAGGGAGACAAGAGAAGCATGTAGACGCACGCTGAGACACTTTTGCATGTCCCGTCGCCAGCATATGTTTTTACCAGACGTAAAGGCAAACACACGCACCCTAACACACTCCTGCATGTCCCGTCACTAGCATATGATTTTACAAGACGTAGAGGCAAACACACGCACCTTGACACACTATTGCTACATGATTCTACAAGACGCACAGGCAAGCACACGCACCTTAACGCACACTAGCATGTCTCGTCACCAGAATATGATTTGACAAGGGGCGTAGAAGCATGAAAACATTTTCACACGTGTTTGTATGCACCATTTTAAGTCAGGGGTGTAATTTCTATATACAGCTGGTACTGCGTACTGGAAGAATATGGAGGATCAAATTTACAGCAAGTAATGGAACTATATTAAGCAACAGTCCTTCAAAACAGTCATTTTCTTTTTTTTTAGATAGCATGAAACTTTAAAAAGGACGCGTTGTCAAGGCGGCGATCCGTAACATGGACTCTGTAAATGTTAACAAGAATCACAGACGCTAGCTGACAGGAGCACATGCTTGGCTTCGCGTGTAAACCACAACTGTCAACTCTCTCATCTTCCCTCACACAGACACGCCAGTTGTTACTCGTGCCCTGAGGTTGACTAGCACGAAAAATCTTGCATAAGGATGAAATAAACTGCTAAATCTGTCCTACGTTGTAGCTTTCCTGACTACGTGTAGACCACAACAGCCAGTCTCTCTCATCTTCCCTCACAAATACGCCAGATGTTACATTGTGCTCTTAGGTTGTATGAAGAAGAAAAGCTGCTTAGGGATGGAGAAATAATATAGCTAAATATGTCCAAGACTAATATCCAGTATCACCTAACGTTTGTGCGAGTGGCAGAGTTTAATAGTTATAAGGCATCTCTTGCTATTGCCCATTGTTATGTAAAATATTCTCTCCTCAGTCCCTACTTGTCCTTTACCCCCCTCCCTCCTTTCCTCCATCTCCCCATCCCTCCATTTCTCTCCCTCTCCCTCCATCTCTCCCTCTGCTTCCATCGCTCTCCATTTCCCCCCCTCCCCTCCTTGCTCTCCCCTTTCACGTCGCTATTTTTGACAGCTGCCCATCTCACCCACGCCGGTATTCGTGACCTGTTTTCCTCTAAGCATCAAGCTCTGTTGGAATCATTCTCTATTGGTTCCTCGATATTTTGGCTACGAAATTCCCCTGTATATCAGCGTCCTAACAAACCCAGGGCGCCTGTAATATTAAAACAATAATGCTTACCCCTTTCAATCTTATGACGAATTATTCACGCTGTCCCTAAAAGACTTTAGAGACTCTTCGGACTGTAGTTCTTATATATAGTCGTAGATATAGCCTTCATTAACCCCCTCTATTTTTTTCAGGCAGGGAAGAAGGAACTAATGGCCAGAAGCCGGCAAGCCTTTTACAACAGAAAATTGAAAAGAAAAAAAAAAAAGCCAAAGATGAAGTTAAGAAATAATTTTGAGACATGTAAATTAGAAAATGTCATGCTTTTGAAGGGGTTAACATCATTGCCTAGACTAAGCCTCGTCTTACTACAGGGCAATTTTTTCACTTTATAGAAACACCATAATGGGTTAGTCTCAAAGAACGTCCTTCCTCTGATAATTAGGAGTATTAACGCCATTACTTAATCTCCATGTTCTTAAGTTTTACTGCATTTCAAAAGTTTAGGACCCCAAACTGCACCGACAGCTTATATACCCTCTCCGGGAAAAGGTTATAGAGTTGAAATTACACATATTAACAGCGACACCAGTTTTATTATACTCTAATGTGCCGATAGTGTGGCAACCAACATCCACTCCTGTAGTGCTGCCTAATTATATTTTCTGTCAACCCTCCTCTTCCTGTATCATTCATCCTTCCTGTCTATCTTTCTACTTCAGGCGAGTACAGTACATAGCTTAACAAGCTTAATGGTTCCCTGTAACCCTTTGTGCAACGCTGAGTGGTAACCATACACCCACATAACAGATGTGGAGCAGACTATGGTGCCCATGTTAAAGTGTCATTCTCAATGTGGCATTTATCCATGTAATAAACCGATACCCTTCCGCACGCCTTGCTATGGCGGGGCGTCGTCTGCTGCAGGAGAATCACTTCACAGCATGGGAAAGTCATGTCTGACACGAATTACTTTACACGCCAGACATACAATATTCCTCAAATCAGGTCCCCCTTTTATAAGTGACAACAGTTGTTGTAAGTCTGCATAGGTTAAAGAAAGTGAAAGAACAGTATTGGTTTACTAAGTTAATACAATACATTCACACCCACTACACGTAAAACTTCATTAACAGTGACAGTGTAAAGTGTACAGTGAATGACAACTTGTATACTCGACAGGTATTTTCATTTACATTCCATTATTTCAAAGTCCATAGTCTCAATTTCTTCCAAATGTTTCCTGGCCATACTTTACTTTCTCCAGTTAACTTTGATTACTTTTATTTCCTATGTCCGTAGCTATTTCTTATATCTTCCACTTTATATCCCACCATACTTTATTCACTTTTTTCCATATCCATATGACAATGTTTTCACAAAGTTTTGTGGCAATATGTTAGTAAAATTTCACTACACTACAGCCGCCTTCCTCAGCCTTCTCTGCTCCCACAAACTGCTGCTGTCTGCGGCTGCGGTAGGCCACTTGCAGAGATGTTATTTAACATAGATAGTCTGAAATTCTTGAAGTAGACGGTATGAGAGGGGCGAGAGAGAGATGAGGTGGGGATGTGTGTCCGTGAGTGCTGTGTGCCGGCTACTGCTTTTACCGAGACCTCTCACCGATCCAGGTCACGTTGGTTTGGCAGTGACATCGTCCACTCACCAGTCTTCTGAACTCGACTGAGCAACCAAGGCACATGTGGAGTTTAAAGCATTATTAATACACTTTGGTAAAATGTAATGTGTAATATGTTACAGACATTCGGCCACTCATTCCTCTCAGCCATACTCATTCCTCGTACGAGTTGAATATGAATGAAAATAACTGGGGAAAACTTTCTTTTCAATCCCAGACGAAGCAATGATAAAAATTAAATTTTGCAAACAGTGGACGATATATATACTGAATGAAGAAACCACTTGTTTCACGAGGTACGTAAGAATTAACTTAGTTCTACACAAATAATACGAAAGTTTTTAGGAATTTAATGTCATGACTTGTCAAGACAAACTACCCTGCAGGGGCGGTTGCTTGGCTCCAGTTGTAGTCTGCTCAGCTAGACACTGCGGGTTTAAACCAATACATGTTAACCATTTTCTCGTCAAGAGGAGTTAAACGACTTTTTTAACCCTTCCAGAGCGACGCTTGAACGAACCACAAAAGATTTAATTGACCAAAACCCTATTCAGTCCGAGCTGACTGATGGGAAAAAAGGCAGACTAATACTGCAGGTACCAAAACAATGGAGGCAGTAATTAAGTGTAGTGAAGAGTCAACATTGTGCCAGCCACCGACCCAATATGGTGGACAAAATGTGGATATGGGGGTCAGAGGGTCAGGGTGTAGGAGAGAATATGGGAAAAAAAGAATGTTGGGAGATCAGAAATTGAAGATCATTACTTAAAACACACACACACACACTAAGGTTCACTGTCAAAACAGACCAACAACAGTACAACATGAACTGAACAAGCTATCAAAGGCTAGCCACGAAAAACGTGACGGTAAATACATAACTAATAAAATGAAAAAGTGAAGCAAGTGACGAACACAGGTCACTTTTCAATATAACCACACCAATTTCCCTCACGATTTCTTTATTTTCGTCAATACCTTGATGTAAAAGTACCTATAAATCTAACTAACTCCGTTGTCAGTCCTTAATCTTGCAGTTTAAAGCCACTGCTCCACGATATGGAAAAATACAGGGGACAAGGGAAGGGGCTATGCTGCACCGCGCCTCTCATCACTACTAGCCAATTCCCACCAAACCGTACCCACTCCCTGGATGACCTACCCCACTCGTCGTTATTGCTACAGCCCAGCACTTTCCTACGAACAACCCCCAAAACAAAAACCACCTCCCTCTATATGTGGCTGTCGTAACAATGATTAATATATACATAAACATTTCAGCTGTACACAGGAATTAAATGCAGATTTACAAATATTCAACCACCAGTGTCACTCAAATCACTCCTATCACCTATTCTTAAAACTATCACTATCAAATTTAAGTCCAAAATAAAGCTGTACAAGTAGTAAATATAGAACATACCTCCATAACTGATCAGTATCCGACTACCACCTTCCCACTAGATACATCAAGCTTTAGTTCAACGGCTGGATCCACTGTCGATGTCCTCTAACATCAGTCACTAATTTATCCAACTTACTCCCTCACGTATGGACTCTGGTCTAGCGCCGTGCAAGGTTATTCACGTCCCATTGCTCCTGGTTAACTAACTAATTTCATGCAGGTTTATTTCACCTCGACTCTGAATGAAGCACCACAGCTTCACGAAACCATGAATATCAGTATGAAGTACTCGACTCCACGGAGGAGAAAAGATACGGAGTAACGACTCAACGTTAAAACTGCGAGGCCATTACCTTCACGCCATCTAGTGCACAAGCGAGATAAGGGAGAACGGGATATAAGAGAACGGTTACGGGGTAGACTATGTTTAGATTATGAATCGGGAATATATAAGCCTTCCACGTGACACTAAGTTAGTCTTAAATAATTATATTGTGCATGAGCATCCTTCACCATTGATAACATGAGGCTGGTGAATAGTGTCCCATATAACGTATTTTGAGACAAAGATTCATTCCAGTGATAAAAGTCTTTGATCCGGAATATACTGGATGTATTAATAATACAGACAAGAATATTATAGTGTATTTATTGAGTATATAGATGTACATGTTAGGTTACATTATTATCCCGGAAACATTCACACGGCCAACACAAACCCATAGCCGTTTGTTGTGTTAGCTCTGTTAATCCTAAGTATCAGGTGGATTGGACTGGACAAAATGCCTTGCCATTGTTTTCAGACGCACTTCTACCACATTCCTGTGGATATCTATATACCTGTGGATATCTGTATATCTATATCGGCATCTGTCTATCTGTCTGTCCATCTATCTATCTATTTGCGAGTGAATCACTTAATAACACGCGATTCATAAATATGCTATAAATATGCTAATACTCACAGGGAAAAAGAAGACACGAAATATCCCATGTGCTTCGGCTATTTCCTGTTTCCTTTTCCCTGTGGATATCCTGTTCTTACAACTACTACTACAACTATTACTGCTACAACTACTGCTGCTACAACTACTGCTGCTACTGCTACATCTACTACTGCTGCTGCTGCTGCCACCACCACCACCACCACTACCACAACCACGATGGTCGGGGTTGGGATGCTTGCTAGTAAAAAGGATAAATAAAAATGTATTTCAGGTGAACATCATCAACCCAGACGACTAGATTAGCGTTGGGAGTATGGAGGGTGAGAGACTAACTAGGAGAGTGTATGTGAATGAGGTGGAGGGGGGAGGGGGAGACCGAGGAAGAGATGGAAGGATGGAGGAGAGAGGTATATGAGAGGGGGGTGTAAGTTGGGGGAGGGTAGCGTCATGGCAGGGGGCAGGGCAACATGGAGACGATTTGTTTGTGGCCACTCCTTACCCGATGAAGGCGTCCATAGATAGATATATAGAAAGGATTAATATTAAAGATAAATATTAATCAGCATAATAAAAACAAGCATTTTATTTCGAACTAGAGTTCAATTTTATTCGCCCCTGTGTGGCGTACAACTCTCATGTGCGGGGAGGCTCCCCACATACAGCTCTACTCAGTAGGGTAGAGTCAAGGGCTTTTCGTCTCGTAAACTCTCCTCCTCTTACTGGCTCCCTTCAACCTCTGTCTCTTCGCCACACTGTTGCATCTTTATCTCTTTTCTATCGCTACTTTAATGGTCACTGCTCCTCTGAACTGTCTGCTTGCATTCCTCCACCTCTACGACGGGCGCTTAGCACCCGTCTGGCAGCAAACTCTCATCCCTTTTCTGTCCAGCTCTCTAATGCAAGAGTTAACCGTTACTCCCAGTCTTTCATTTATGCAACAGGTCAGCTCTGGAACTGTCTCCCTCTGTCTGTATTTCCTTCTGCCTATGATCTCCAGTCTTTCAAACGTAGTGTGTCCAGGCATCTCAAAATGATCGGATCTTGAATTTGGCTCTCTATTGTATTTTGTTTTTCTCTTGGAGGGAACTGTTACTGCGGGCTCATGCCTTTGGTTCCTTCTTCCTTGCATAAAAAAAAAAAAAAAAAAAAAGAAAAAAAAAAAATCAAAATTTATCACAACCCAGCTCAACCCAGGCCACTTTTCTCGGTGGCCTCGACTCAGGTGGGTCAGGTGCCATGAGAGTGTTGAGGACAAAGGCAGGAGAACTGTCAAAACGCGGCTTAGCTGGGTTAATCCTGTGGCATCTTAATCCCATAATGACAGCTGGGTATGGGATAAACTTACCACTACCACTCTCCTTCCCTTTCATAATACCAATTTAATTACAATTAACTTTTCAATTACAATTTTTTTTTTTTTTTTTTTTATGCGAGGAAGAAGGAACCAAAGGCCATGAGCCCGCAGTAACAGTTCCCTCCAAGAGAAAAACAAAATACAATATAGAGCCAAATTCAAGATCCGATCATTTTGAGATGCCTGGACACACTGCGTTTGAAAGACTGGAGATCATAGGCAGCAGGAAATACAGACAGAGGGAGACAGTTCCAGAGCTGACCTGTTGCATAAATGAAAGACTGGGAGTAACGGTTAACTCTTGCATTAGAGAGTTGGACAGAAAAAGGATGAGAGTTTGCTGCCAGACGGGTGCTACGCGCCCGTCGTAGAGGTGGAGGAATGCAAGCAGACAGTTCAGAGGAGCAGTGACCATTAAAGTAGCGATAGAAAAGAGATAAAGATGCAACAGTGCGGCGAAGAGACAGAGGTTGAAGGGAGTCAGTAAGAGGAGCAGAGTTAATGAGACGAAAAGCCTTTGACTCCACCCTATTGAGAAGAGCTGTATGTGGGGAGCCACCCCACACATGAGAGTTGTACTCCACACAGGGGCGGATAAAACCCCTGTATAGAGTCAACAATTGCGCAGGGGTAAAGAAAGGCGGAGTCGGCTTAGCACACCCAATCTCTTGGAAGCAGATTTTACAAGAGATGTAATATGATCTTTCCAAGATAAGTCCCGAGTAAATGAAACCCCAAGCATGTTCAAGGATGATGCAGGATTAAGCTGAATATTATTAAACATTAGTGGGTATACCTGTGGAAGATTTTGTCGGGTTGATAGGTGTAAGAACTGAGTCTTAGATGCATTAAAAACAACCATATTATTTTTACCCCAGTCAGAGATACGAGCCAAGTCAGACATTAGGTGTGCCACAGCCTCATCCCTTGTTTGTTGAAGTAACTGTTGAGATGGGCGTTGCGGGAACCGAATGGAAAGGTGAAGGGTGGAGTCATCAGCGTATGAGTGGATATGGTTAGATGTACAGCTTAGAAGATCATTGATGAATAAAAGGAAGAGAGTTGGTGATAGGACAGAGCCCTGAGGAACACCACTGTTGATAGATCTAGGAGAAGAACGATGGCCGTCTACAACAGCGGCTATAGAACGACCAGAAAGGAAGCTAGCGATGAAGGCACAGATAGAAGGATAGAAACCGTAGGAGGGCAGTTTGGAAATTAAAGATTTATGCCAGACTCGATCGAAAGCCTTTGAGATGTCAAGTGCAATGGCAAAGCTTTCGCCAAAGTCCCGAAAGGAGGATGACCAGGAGTCTGAAAGGTAGGTGAGAAGATCGCCAGTGGAGCGTCCCTGACGGAACCCATACTGACGATCGGAAAGAAGGTTGTGATAGGAAAGATGCCTTAAAATTTTTCTATTAAGAATTGACTCGAAAACTTTTGAAATACAGGACGTTAAAGCAATTGGACGATAGTTGGAGGGTTGGGAGTGGTCACCCTTCTTTGGGACTAGCTGAATGAGAGCAAACTTCCAGCAAGAAGGAAAGGTACAAGTTGACAGACAAAGACGAAAGAGTTTGCCTAGGCAGGGTGTAAGCACAGAAGCACAGTTCTTGAGAACAACAGGAGGGACCCCATCAGGCCCATATGCCTTGTTAGTACTGAGGCCAGTGATGGCAGAAAATACATCAACTGAAGAAATTTTAATGTCAGCCATGAGGAAGTCAGAGGGGGGAAGTGATGGAGGAACAGCACCGGAATCGTCTAAGGTAGAATTGGAGGAGAAAGTCTGTGCGAAGAGATCTGCTTTATCAGTAGAAGAAATAGCTACAGAACCATCAGAGTAGAAAAGAGGAGGGAAGGATGATGAGGTAAAGTTGTTAGAAAGATTTTTGGCAAAGATGCCAGAAGGAGCGGGAAGAATTCGAGTTGGAGAGTTGAGAGCATTTAGTATGGATGAAATTATTTTTAGTAGAGCGAAGAACAGACTTAGCACGATTCCGGGCAGAAACGTAAAGATGATGTGATTCAGGGGTGGGTTGGCTCCGGTACCTTTTGTAGGCCCTCTCCTTGTTGCGGACAGCATTAGAACAAGCGTGATTAAACCAAGGCTTTCTTGCGTTAGTCAAAGGATATGAGAAAGGAATGTATGCTTCCATGCCCGAGAGAATAACCTCCGTAATGCGCAAGGCACACTCAGATGGCTCACGGCCATGGAAGCAATAATCATTCCAGGGAAAATCAAACAAGTACTGCCTGAGGGCCTCCCAGTCTGCGGCTCCAAAATGCCACAGACGACGTTTCCCCTGGAGGGTCCACAGGCCGTACCGGAGTGATAGGACAGGTTAAGGTAATAAGGTTGTGATCGGAGGAGCCCAACGGAGAGAAAAGATTAACAGAGTAAGCAGAAGGATTAGTTGTGAGGAAGAGGTCAAGTATGTTGGAGCTCTCTCCAAGGCGGTCAGGGATACGGGTAGGGTGCTGTACAAGCTGCTCTAGGTCATTAAGGATAGAAAAGATGTAGGCTTGTTCACCAGGTGGATCCGTGAAAGGAGAGGAGAGCCAAAGATGGTGGTGAACATTGAAATCTCCAAGAATGGAGATTTCAGAGAAAGGAGAAATGGATAGAATGTGTTCCATCGTAGAAGTAAGATAGTCGAAGAATTTTTGATAGTCAGTAGAATTAGGGGATAAGTAAACAGCACAGATATATTTAGTCAGAGAATGACAGGAAAGCCGAAGCCAGAGTGTGGAGAATTCAGAAGAATCAAGTTCAGGAACACGAGAGCAAGATAAGTCGTTGCGTATATATACACAACAGCCACCTTTGGCTTTGAAATGAGTATAGAGAAAGTAGGAGGATACAGAAAAGGGTTTGCTGTCAGTTGCCTCAGACAGCTGAGTCTCCGTTAGAAAAAGAAGGTGAGGTTTAGAGGAGGAGAGGTGGTGCTCAACAGAGCGAAAGTTAGAGGAAAGGCCGCGAATGTTGCAGAAATGAAGAAGAGAGTCAGACAGTGGTTCCAGGCACCTTGAGTCGTCATCGGGAGAGGGGCAGATGGTGGGGGCATTTATGGTCCCCCCCCCTGGGGACTCCGAGGCTTGATATAACGACGCCATTTTAGGTAAATTTTGAATAGGAAGTGTAGTGTGTACTGTGAATGTAGTTTGGTGAAGATAGTTAGAGAAATTTGTACTGGAGAGCATGCTGGCCTACTCTCTGTGTAACTGAGACACTGAAAAAGTTCAGCAAAGGGGGATGGTCAGGAACTAGTCCTGAGGGCTGATGAAACGGGAGCTCCAGCACTCCCTGTCATCAGCTTTCCATCCACCTCGGGAGTACTGCCCTGCTCGACTGGTGCTACAGTCTACTCCACACAATTCATTATTTCAATTTTACTTTTAATTACAATTATGATTACAATTACAATATTTCTAAATAATTACATTTCAGTTAAATTACAATTACAATTACTCCAACCCTGCTCTCATCTCTTTTCTATACGATTTACTCCCAGTCCTCCATATATGCAACAGGTCAACTCTGGAACTGTCTTCCTCTGTATTTCCTACTGCCTATGACCTCCAGTCTTTCAAACGCAGTGCATCCAGGCATCTCCAAATGAACACATCCTGAATTCAGCCCCCTTATTAATGTATTTAATTTCTGGGAGGGAGAAATCGTGCGGGCTTCTGGCCTTTGGTTCCTTCTTCCATGCATAAAAAAAATAATTCGTAAAGCTTAAGTAATTACAGATGCAAATTCACCCTTGAATCTTTGTTGGTTAGGGGAGAGGGAGAGAGAGAGAGAATGTATGTGTGTGTGTGTGTGTGTGTGTGTGTGTGTGTGTGTGTGTGTTCTACTTAACTGCTGCTTAAGATCAAGTTCCACTTAAGTGCCACTCAAGTTCCACTCAAGTGGCACTTAAGTGGAACTTGAACTTTAAGTGACACTTAAATAGAACACTTCCACACAGGTGCCACCTGAGTGCCACTTGAGGCACTTAAGTTGGCACTTAAACTGGGACAAGTTGGGAACTAAGTTGGCACTTGAGTTGGGACTTTAGTTGGAACTTGAGATGGGTCTTTAAGTTTGCGCTTGAGTTCGGTCATAGGTTGGCACTTGAGCTGGGACATAAGTTGGTGCTTGAGTTGTGACTTAAGTTGGCGCTTGAGTTGGGATTTAAGTTGGCGTTTGAGTTGGAACTTAAGTTGAGGCTTCAGATGGGACCTAAGATGGCGCTTGAATTGGGACTTAGGTTGGCGCTTGAGTTGTGACTTAAGTTGGTGCTTGAGTTGGGACTTAAGTTGGCGCTTGAGTTGGAACTTAAGTTGGCGCTTGAGTTGGAACTTAAGTTGGCGCTTGAGTTGGAACTTAAGTTGGCGCTTGAGTTGGGACTTAAGTTCGCGCTTGAGTTGGGACTTAGGTTGCCGCTTGACTTGGGAATTAAGTTGGCGCTTGAGTTGGAACCCAAGTTGGCGCTTGACTTTGGACCAGAGTTGGCATTTGAGTTGGCACTTATTTTGTCACGAGTTGGCACTTGTGTTGTCACTTGAGTTGGCACTGATGTTGTCACTTGAGTTGGCACTGATGTTGTCACTTGAGTTGGGAGTTACGTTTGCACTTAAGTTACAACATAAGTTGGCGCTTTAGTTGGCACTTAAGTTAGTTCTTGAGTTGGCACTTACGTTGGCACTTGAGTTGGATCTTACGTTGAAACTTACGTCGGCACTTGGGTTGGCGCTTACGTTGGCACTTATGTTGGCACTTGAGTTGGAGCTTACGTTGGCACTTGAGTTGGGACCTATGCTGACCCTTGAGTTGTGATTAAGCTGATGCTTGAGTTGGGACTGAGGTTAGCGCTTGAGTTGAGACATGGGTTGGCACTTGAGTTGGGATTAATATTCGTACTTGAGTTGGCACGTTGTCACTTGAGTTGGCACTTAAGTTAATTCATGAGTTGGGACTTAAGTTGGCACTTGAGTTGTAACTTATGTTGGCACTTGAGTTGGGAATTCATTTGACGCTTGAGTTGATACTTAAGTTGTTGCTTGAGTCGAGACTAAGTTACCGCTTGAGTTATGACTTGAGTTGGTACTTGTGTTAAGACTTAAGTTGGTACTTGCGTTTGGTACCTGAGTTGGGACCTGAGTTGGTGCTTGAGTTTTGACCCAAGTTGGCACTTAAGGTTTCACCTGAGTTAGGATTAATGTTGGTGCTTGAGATGCAGCATAAGTTGGCGCTTGAGTTGGGACTTGAGTTGACAAGTGAACTGGGACTTAAATTGGTGCTTGAGTTGTAACTTACGTTGGCACTTGAGTTGTAACTTACCTTGGCACTTGAACTGGGACTACAGTTGGTGCTTGAGTTTTAACTTACGTTGGCACTTCAGTTGGTGCTTGAGTTGGGACTTCAGTTTGAGCTTAAGTTGGGACTTAAGTTGGTGCTTGGATTGGGACAAGTCGACGCTTGAGTTGGGACTTATGTTGGCGCTTGAGTTGAGACCTTAGTTAGCGCTTGAGTTGGGACTTAAGTTAGCGCTTGAGTTAGGACTTGAGCTCGTACTTGTGTTAGGATTTAAGCTGGTACTTGTGTTTGGACCCAAATGGTACCTGTGTTGGGATTTGAGTTGACACTTGAGTTTGAACTTTTGGTGGTACTTGAGTTGAGATTTAAATCGGCTCTTGTGTTGGATTTAAGTTGGCACTTGTTTTAGGACTTAAGTTGGCACTTGTTATAGGACTTAACTTGGTATTTAAGTCGGAGCTTTAGTTAACATATGAAATGGCACTTACGTCAACACGTGAGTTTGCACTTAAGTTGGCATTTGCGTTTGCACGTAAGTTGGCATTTGAGTTTTCTCTTAAGTTTGCATTTGAGTTGACACTTAAGTTGGCACTTGAATTGGCACTCATGTTTGCACTTATCATTTACTTTAGCACTTTATTTGGCACTTAAGTTGGCAGTTAAGTTTGGACTTAAGTTGGCGCTTGAGTTGGGACTTAAGCTGGTGTTTGAATTGGAACTTAACTTGGTACTTGAGTTGGGACCTAAGGTCGCCCTTTAGTTGGGACTAAAGATGGCGCTTGAGTTGGTACTTAAGTTTGCGCTTGAGCTGAGACATGTTGGCGCTTGAGTTGGGACTTAAACTGTCACTTGAGCTGAGATCCAAGTTGGCGCTTGTGTTTGGACCTGAGTTGGCATTTGAGTAGGCACTTATGTTGTCACTTGAGTTGGCACTTGTGTTGTCACTTGAGTTGGGAGTTATGTTTGCGCTTGAGTTGCAACATAAGATGGCGCTTGAGTTGCAACATAAGTTGGCGCTTTAGTTGGCACTTAAGTTAGCTCTTGAGTTGGCAATTCCGTTGGCGTGAGTTGGAGCTTACGTTGGCACTTACGTTGGCAATTGAGTTGGAGCTTACGTTGGCACTTACGTTGGCACTTGAGTTGGAGCTTACGTTGGCACTTGAGTTGGAGTTTACGTTGGCACTTGAGTAGAGACCTATGCTGACCCCTGAGTTGTGATTAAGCTGGTGCTTGAGTTGGGACTAAGGTTGGCGCTTGAGTTGAAACATGGGATGGCACTTGAGCAATGCTGGGAATAGCGCCGCTACTATATTAATAGCGATGGTGGTAACGCCATTACTTTTTTTTTAGCCAGTAGCGGAACTGAGAGCGCCGCTACTTTTTGGTCGTACTCACGCGTTACCGCGATGCTCGCTACTCACGTGACGAATACAGTCCGGAGTCGGTGCGTACAAACAGATATGCCGACGGTTTGGTTGTATTTATTAATGACGAAAAATAATACTTTCGTCAATTCTGTCAATTAAGGATGTAGGCAATGCTAACAGACACACACACACACACACGCGCACACACACACTAACTATCCCCGTCTCTAACTCCCGCTCTCTCCCTCACTCTCTTTCAGACTAATTCTTACTCACTACGTTATTATTTCGTAACTATGTTATTTATGTTATTTTCAATTTAAAGTAATTGAAAAAACATTGCTATTATATAAAAAGCCTTTAAAAGAAAGCCCCAGTTCATTTTTACTTTCGTTTTCGTACATATCTTAAATAGGTATCATTGAAAATATAATAAATCTATATAATATGTATCAATGGTAGGCCACATTTTTTTGCCTGTTACTTACGTATGTTACTTTCAGTAGGTATACTAGGTAACAGTGTAAAAGAACATTTGTTACATTATACAGTAAATAGCTTTTTTCCTGTACCTTCGGCTCTAAGCTTCATTAAAGTGACACCGACATGTATGATTTTATTTATTCAGTATAAGTGTATACTGACATTACTGGTACACAACATAACCACTCAGACTGACTAATATTATCAAAACAGTATATAGTGTATTGCTATATCACAGATTTTTGTTAACCTTTCCTTCGTGTACGTTTTTCTTATCCAAAGCAGC
Organism: Coenobita brevimanus; assembly: GCF_032717465.1. Lineage (NCBI taxonomy): Eukaryota > Metazoa > Arthropoda > Malacostraca > Decapoda > Coenobitidae > Coenobita > Coenobita brevimanus. The sequence continues at coordinate 71,958 of NW_027642757.1, read as the reverse complement.
AGGAGCGGGAGCACCGTTACATTTCGTATCAAGTAGCGAAACCAGTAACGCCATTACTTTTTCGGCAAGTAACGGGAATGGGAGCACCGCTACTTTTCATTAGAAGCGTTCCCAGCACTGCTGTAGATACGTTAGGGAGTATAATACAAAAGTGTATACAGTACCTGTAATTGTACTGTACAATTCTCAATATATCAAATGTCATTACATTTGAAGTTTTAAAGTGTTATGTTTGTGAATTATGATATGCCATTTTTGCCTCATATTTTACTAGTTTATTATTGTATAGCGTTATACAGTAAGATTATTGAAGGGTGTTTAGTAAGTGACTGTTAGGTCTATTTTTGAAAATGTTTAAACTATGTGATTCCTTGACATTTTCTGGCAGGTGGTTGCTGTTACTGCTAAGGATCTTGCTCCTGAGTCGGTATTAACCTTAGCAACGAACAGATTATTTTTGTGTCTAGTAATACTTTGTGTCATGTTGTGTACCGATGGAAAAGACAGGAGACAGTGACAGCGATGGAAAAGACAGGAGACAGTAAGGGTAGAGATTAGCTGGATATTGGAAGACTGTGACAGCGATGGAAAAGACAGGAGACAGTGACAGCGATGGAAAGACAGGAGACAGTCAGGGTAGAGATTAGCTGGATATTGGAAGACTGTGACAGCGATGGAAAAGACAGGAGACAGTCAGGGTAGAGATTAGCTGGATATTGGAAGACTGTGACAGCGATGGAAAGACAGGAGACAGTGACAGCGATGGAAAAGACAGGAGACAGTCAGGGTAGAGATTAGCTGGATATTGGAAGACTGTGACAGCGATGGAAAGACAGGAGACAGTGACAGCGATGGAAAAGACAGGAGACAGTCAGGGTAGAGATTAGCTGGATATTGGAAGACTGTGACAGCGATGGAAAAGACAGGAGACAGTCAGGGTAGAGATTAGCTGGATATTGGAAGACTGTGACAGCGATGGAAAGACAGGAGACAGTGACAGCGATGGGAAAGACAGGAGACAGTCAGGGTAGAGATTAGCTGGATATTGGAAGACTGTGACAGCGATGGAAAGACAGGAGACAGTGACAGCGATGGAAAAGACAGGAGACAGTCAGGGTAGAGATTAGCTGGATATTGGAAGACTGTGACAGCGATGGAAAGACAGGAGACAGTGACAGCGATGGAAAAGACAGGAGACAGTCAGGGCAGAGATTAGCTGGATATTGGAAGACTATGACAGCGATGGAAAAGACAGGAGACAGTGACAGCGATGGAAAAGACAGGAGACAGTCAGGGTAGAGATTAGCTGGATATTGGAAGACTGTGACGGCGATGGAAAGACAGGAGACAGTCAGGGTAGAGATTAGCTGGATATTGGAAGACTGTGACAGCGATGGAAAGACAGGAGACAGTGAGGGTAGAGATTAGCTGGATATTGGAAGACTGTGACAGCGATGGAAAAGACAGGAGACAGTCAGGGTAGAGATTAGCTAGATATTGGAAGACTGTGACAGCGATGGAAAAGACAGGAGACAGTCAGGGTAGAGATTAGCTGGATATTGGAAGACTGTGACGGCGATGGAAAAGACAGGAGACAGTGAGGGTAGAGATTAGCTGGATATTGGAAGACTGTGACAGCGATGGAAAAGACAGGAGACAGTCAGGGTAGAGATTAGCTGGATATTGGAAGACTGTGACGGCGATGGAAAAGACAGGAGACAGTCAGGGTAGAGATTAGCTGGATATTGGAAGACTGTGACAGCTGTGTCCAAGTTTATCTTGTTTGGTGTGTTTAGCCATTACAGTTGTGTTAACATTGCAGTGACATGGTACAGTACAGTACATGGTACAGTACAGTACATGGTACAGTACAGTACATAGTACAGTACAGTACATGGTACAGTACGGTACATGGTACAGTACAATACATGGTACAGTACAGCACATGGTACAGTACAGCACATGGTACAGTACAGTACATAGTACAGTAAAGTACATGGTACAGTACAGTACATGGTACAGTACAGTACATGGTACAGTACAGTACATGGTACAGTACAGTACATGGTACAGTACAGCACATGGTACAGTACAGTACATGGTACAGTACAGTACATGGTACAGTACAGTACATGGTACAGTACAGTACATGGTCAGACATCCTGGCTTTTCCATCGACAACTTCAGCAGTAAAATTGTGTAGTTTCTGTACACGTGAAAGTTGAGATGTACTGCAGTGTCACATATTACACTGCCGTAGTATACTTAGTGCCAGTGCCTGCAGTGCCACATATTACACTGCCGTAGTATACTTAGTGCCAGTGCCTGCAGTGCCACATATTACACTGCCGTAGTATACTTAGGGCCAGTGCCTGCAGTGCCACATACTTAGGGCCAGTGCCTGCACTATGGTGTGTCGAGTGTCTTTGTCAAAGCCATCTTTTATCCTGTTAATATATATTAATATGACCAGTACTCTTTTGCTAAGTTCATTTACACGCACATCAAAGGTCATGCAGCAATCCATATATATACCTAAGTTTTGTACATCAGTGCTGGGTTGAACTGCTGTGTCTCCAAATCCAACAGTAGTGTTAGGTAGTGAGATCACTGGCCTGCACCTAAAAAGATACATTGTGTGTTACTGGTATTTAGAAGAAGACCGTCTTTAAGAAAATATTCCCTGGCCATATTCAGTGTTTGCTCTGCTTTGTGCAATATATCCTGGAGAGAATCTAGTTTGCCACTGTGAAGAAACTGAGTGTCATCAGCATATTGCACTAACACACAGTCGTTAAGATTTGTTGACAGATCGTTCACATATATATTGAATAGTATAGGGCCAAGAACTGAGCCTTGATGTACACCATAAGTGACATTTGATTTGGAGGATTTGGTGTTTTGGATGTGAACAGACTGTGTTCTGTTAAGGAAGCTGTCAAACCAGAAGTTATTAACATTGTCTTTATTGAGTTTATTGGGAAGAATGGGATGGTTGACACTACTGATTGCTTTGGATAGATCACAGAGAGTTAAAAGTGATATGTTTATTATCCATATTATGGTGGATATTATCTGTGATAACTGTCAATGTTGTAATTGATGCATGTTATGGTGGATATTATCAGTGACAACTGTCAGTGCTGTATTTGTGGACAGCTTAGCACGGAAGCCATGTTGGGTTTGTGAGAGAAGTTTGTTTGACTCGAGAACTGTTATTAGTTGAGTTGAGACGATTTTTTCAATAATATTACAAAAAAACAGGTAGCAGTGAAATAGGTGGGTAATTGCTCACGACCTGAGTGTCCCCATTTTTATATAAAGGCGTGACTGTACCATTCTTTTTTTTTTTTTTTTTTTTTTTACGTGTGCGACTCAGGGCAAAGGCTTCAGGGCCTATTTCTCGGGGGCAGTGACCTATCCCGAGGCCCAGTAGTCCTCCTACACCTCCACATGTCACCACTTCGGCGCTAACACCCACCATCCATATTGAATACATGCTAGGGCTGTCTCATACAGGACTGGTGTACTGGTATTAGCGGGGGTATTTTTACGACACGTCGGCGGGTCATCTGGTAGATCAGGAAAGTCTGCTTTTAGGAAATTCAAATCCTTAAAGTGTTCCCTGCCCCAGCCGAGATTCGATCCTGGGTCCATTAGGACTGCAGGCCGCCTCTCTACCGATTCAGTCACCGCCTCCCGACAAACATTAGGGAATACACCCGTAACAACTGAAGAATCTATTGCCTGGGTTAAATAAAATGCGAGTATGAAGAGGGAATCCTTAGTAAAACGAAGTGAAATATTGTTTGAGCCATAAGATGTAGTATTTTGTAAATGTTTAATTGTTAATATTACAGTGTTAACACCAACAGTGTCTGGTGGGAATTGTGTCATGCTGAGTGTGCCATTACCAGTGACAAGTCTTTCAGATGCAAGATTTATGGTGGTACTGGGTGGCAAGGACACCTGGGTATATTTTCAAAAGTTCTTTTACCTTCGTTTGCGAAAAAATAAATTCTTCAGCGTTACTTTGTGGATCATCAAAGGAGCTGTTGTTGTAGTTGTTATTGTTGTGTATTATGTCTTGGAGTATTGTCCATGTGGCACAAGTATTACCTCTTGAGTTTGAGTCCTTTGTGATAATATTGGTTAATAGATTGATTAGTAAGTGATTTGGCTCTCTTCTTTAATGCCTTGTAACTTTCCTGTAATGACATGTTGAGCCTGTTTAGTGTTAATTGACTGCGTGTGTGATGCCGTGTTTGTGTTATTTACCGAATGTCATGAGTAATGCAAGGGGCAGGACATGTCATGGGTAATGCAAGGGGCAGGACATGTCATGGGTAATGCAAGGGGCAGGACATGTCATGGGTAATGCAAGGGGCAGGACATGTCATGGGTAATGCAAGGGGCAGGACATGTCATGGGTAATGCAAGGGGCAGGACATGTCATGGGTAATGCAAGGGGCAGGACATGTCATGGGTAATGCAAGGGGCAGGACATGTCATGGGTAATGCAAGGGGCAGCAGGACGTGGTATTTCTCTAGTAACAAGGGCGGCACATTTGTACAAACTTGTGGTGTACACTGAGGGTAACACATCAACCTGTTCATGTACATTGTCAGTGGCCAGAATAGTACTGATTGGTTTCATTTAGTAGGTGGCAACACAGTACATCATTGCTATAGGTTTTCAGGCCATGGAAGGTTTGACCATGTGGAGAGGACGGAGAGTGAGAGACTGACGAGGAGAGTGTATGTGAGTGAGGTGGAGGAGGGAGAGGGAGGGGGTGGCCAAGGATGAGATGGAGGGATGGAGCAGAGAAGTATATGAGGGAGGGGGGGGGGTGAGCTGGGAGCAGGGCAGTGAAATGGTTTGGGACAGTGCGACATGGAGGCGATTTGTCTGTGGCCTCCCCTTATGGGATTAAGGCGTCTAGCAATAGATACATAGGAAAGTTTTAATAGTAGGTGAACGTTTAGGCTTACTTATATTTGTGGTTACAGTCATAAGGTCTTGATCACCTATGATATGTGGCACAACATGACTACCAGTTATTTCATCAGGTATATGAGAGAGGGGAGGGTGAGCTGGGAGCAGGGCAGTGAAATGGCGGGGGACAAGGCGACATGGAGGCGATTTGTCTGCGGCCACCCCTTACGGGATTAAGGAGTCTGGCAATGGATAGGCAGACTATTAGTTATAATTATGTCAAGAAGAGTATCAGAGGTAGCAGTGATTCGTGTAGGCTTATTAACTACTTGTGTCAGTTTAGTATTGGAGAGAGAGAGAGAGAGAGAGAGAGAGAGAGAGAGAGAGAGAGAGAGAGAGGAGACGGATCGAAAGAGGAAGAGAATGGAGAAAGATGCAGAAGTGGGAGGAAGAGAGAGAGGAAGATAAAAATGTATGTGTGTAGGGAGAAAGACGAGAGGAGGAAAGAAAAATGGAGTGGAAAGGGGGAAGAACAACAGAGAAAATGGAGGAAAGGAGAGAGAGAGAGAGAGAGAGGTTTGGATCGAGGTAGACAGGGAGGCGCCGCGGAACTAGATCACCGACGTCTACACCCAACCTTTGTCATGGGGTAACTGAAGTCTGAAGGGGCCACCGTACCCGTGGATCAGGGCTTCCATAAGCTCCGCTCATCTTACCCTAGAGTCAAGTCAGTTTTACCCTAAATTCCTATGTTTTACCCTAAATAGTATGAAACACTGACTTCGATTATATATATATATATATATATATATATATATATATATAAATATATATATATATACACAGTATATGAATCTAAGAAAAAGGCAAATTGGATGAAATATGTAAAGAACTCCATATTTTTTTTTTAAAGAAAACAAAAATACACTATTTAAGAAAAAGGCAAACTGGATGAAGTATGTAAAGAATTCCATATATTTGATTTAAAGAAAAAAAAAAACAAAGTAAGAAAACAAGTTTCTCTATGTTTTATCTCATTTCTATTAGATTTCTGGTTTAATCAGAACACTCATCTGAGCCAACCCGGCCTAACCGTATCGGAATTAAACGTGGCGCACAGTTTGAAACTTTAGAGTTTTGTGTTCATTTCTATATTAGGTTTGAGAAATATTCTTGATTTTCGACTGATTGGACATTTTTTTTGTGTGTGCATTTTGGCAAAAAATTACCCTAAAATTACCCTATGTTATATATTACCCTAAACGCTACCCTAGAAGGGGTCTGATTACCCTAATTTAGGGTATTTTACCCTAAAATGGAAGCCCTGCCGTGGATGTGGCATGGCTCCGAGGCTGTGTTGTGGGTCGAGGCGAGGGAGACAGCAGGACGCCATCTTGGGGGCGGAACTTAAAACAGAAAACTGTATATAATAGAGGGGCAACTGGTGCAACTTGGCCAGCCTTTATAACATTCATTGGACTTTCTTTTCTTTTCTTTTTTCGCCTTCTCTGCTTTTGTTCCTGGGTTGCCTCGATGTTAAAGGCGCCTTATATTTCGTATTGGCGGTGGTGTTGTACAGGGTAGTGGGGGTGCCACAGGCAGAGTGAGAGACTAACTAGGAGAGTTTGTGAGTATGGTGGAGACCAAGGATGAGACTGAGAATATCAGAAAAAATTATGTAAGAGAGAGAGAGAGAGAGAGAGAGAGAGAGAGAGAGGCAGGGAGAGGGAGAAGCTGAGGAAGACGAATGGATAAGGAAGGTGAAGAGAGAAAACAAAGGGAGAGAAAAGGAAAATATAAGAAAAATGGAGAGAGAGAGAGAGAGAGAGAGAGAGAGAGAGAGATTAATGGAATAGTACAGTATATATTTCCTTCTTACTGGCCAACGTCTCAGCAACACCATACCACAGATAAGGTGGTGGTGTGGTGAGGCGAGGGAAGGGTGTAGTGCTCGCTGAATGCCCCTCCTTGTTGTGATGATGATGATGATGATGATGATGGTGATGAGGATGATGATGGTGATGATGGTGGTGATGATGATGGTGATGATGGTGATGATGATGATGATGATGATGGTGATGATAATGATGGTAATGATGATGATGATGGTGATGATGATGATGACGGTGATGATGATGATGGTGATGGTGATGATGGTGATGATGATGATGATGATGGTGATGGTGATGATGATGATGATGATGGTGATGATGATGGTGATGATGATGATGATGGTGATGATGGTGATGATGATGATGATGATGGTGATGATGGTGATGATGATGATGATGATGATGGTGATGATGGTGATGATGATGATGATGGTGATGATGATGATGATGATGATGATGATGATGATGGTGATGATGATGATGATGATGATGATGGTGATGATGGTGTGGGTTTATGTTCTAATTATCATGTGTTTTTTTCAGGTGTTTGGGAGTGTGTTTGGTGTTTGTGGGTTTGTGGTGAGTGTATTATGTGTTTGTCAATGGCAGGAGCTTGATTCATTGTTTGTACACACACACACACACACACACACACACACACACTATATCTACCTGTCAGTCTTTGTGTCTATTGTCCACTCTCTCTCTACACACACACACACACACACACACACACACACACTATATCTATCTGTCAGTCTTTGTGTCTATCTGTCCACTCTCTCTCTCTCTCTACACACACACACACACACACACACACACACACACTATATCTATCTGTCAGTCTTTGTGTCTATCTGTCCACTCTCTCTCTCTCTCTCTCTCTCTCTACACACACACACACACACACACACACACACACACACACACACACACACACCATATCTGTCTTTGTGTCTGTCTACTCTCTCTCTCTCTCTCACACACACACACACACACACACACACACACACACACACACACACACACACACCATATCTGTCTTTGTGTCTGTCTACTCTCTCTCTCTCTCTCTCTCTCTCACACACACACACACACACACACACACACACACACACACACACACACACATTTCTGGGATGTGACTTAATACACCTGTCTGGGCCTCATTAGTGATGTGGCAGGTAAGAAGAGGGATAGCTCTCTCTCTCTCTCTCTCTCTCTCTCTCTCTCTCTCTCTCTCTCGACTAAGAACCAACGTAGATTAAAAGGAAGAATATTATAAAGGATAAACAGAGAGAGAGAGAGAGAGAGAGAGAGAGAGAGAGAGAGTTTGCTGTGAGGTGTGAGAGGCTGTAGGAGAGGTCAGTAGGGCCGTTCCTGAATTATACAAATCCAGGACCTTTCTGGAAGTAGGCTAACAAAGGGACCGTTCTGGGAGTAACAAAGGGACCGTTCCTGAGAAGTAATAAAATAAGGAAGGAAGGAAGGAATAGTTAAGACTTAGCAACAGAGAGAGAGAGAGAGAGAGAGAGAGAGAGAGAGAATATAGAAGTCTGAAAGTGAGAAATTATAGGAGAGAAGTGCAATGGGGAGCGAGAAGTATTTAGGAGGTGGAGGGAGTGAGAGAGGGAAAATAGGGAGTGAGGGATTGGCAGATGTGAATCTGGGGAATGAAGGAACGAGAGTTATTTCCTGGCTGGGTGAGGGAGGAGTGGAGGATGAGGCAGTGAATTCAAATCGAGAGACATTGTTGGAACAAATCTAATACTTCTCTATCTATCTATTGCCAGACGCCTTAATCCCGCACGGGGTGGCTCGCCATATTGCCGAGGTCGAGGTGTGTTTAGCTCCTAATAAATTGCATTCTATTACATACTGTGCACAAGACTTGAGAAAATGGAAGAAGAGAAAACAGAGGAGTGCGGAAATTGGTCGAGAAGAGTAATAAATGGCCTCCAGTGTGATGGCTGCCAAAAATGGTACCATGCTGGATGCCACAAAGTAAACAAAGACTCTACACCATAATAGAAAAGCATAAGGAACTGATATGGTTCTGCCAAGTTTGCAAACCAAAAATAAGAAATAATATGATGAAACTATGCAACATGGACAAGCAGAATGAAGAGCTGGTAGCAAAATTAAATGAACTGAACATGAAGCTGGATAACATCAAGGGTGGAATTACGAGAGAGGTAACTCAGCAGTTTAGAAACAACTTGCCGGTGAGTGACGATGATATTGTTGAGAAGGTAACAGAGAGAGTACTAGAACATATGAAAGAAGAAGAAGATAAAGCTAGAAGGAAAAACAACATAGTGATGTATAATGTCCCAGAGTCAGAAAGTGAAAGGTATGTAGAGCGAGTGAATGAAGACACAGCTATGTGTTGTGATATATTTGAGAACTCTCTAGGATTAGATAAGGAGGAGTTTGCTATCACTAAGGTCATAAGGATAGGAAAGCCCAGAAGAGAGGGCAATAACAGAAATAGGCCTGTATTGGTGCAACTAGCTGATGTGAAAGAGAAATGGGCAATAGTAAAGAGGGCCAAAAATCTGAAAGATGAAAGTGACCCGGCAAAGAAAAGAATTGGAATTTCACCTGATCTGACGGAGAAAGAAAGGCAGGTTGAAAAAAGACTGAGGCAAGAGTTAAATGAGAGAAAAGCTAACGGAGAAACAGGATTATATATAAAAAACGGAAGATTGTGCAAAGTAAGAGAGGACAGAGGAAGAGAAAATTAGAACCATACAATGATACAGAACAGAAGGATGAACTAAGAAAAAAAGAAGAAGGATATGGGGTAACATTTAAGTTAATTAATATACAGGGGTTAAGTAGACATAAGGTAGTAGAGGTACAGCAACTCATATCAGAGAGTCAAGATATTGTATGCCTGACAGAAACACAGCAAAAATATAATACAATTGACCTAGATAATAACATAATGAAGCATGAAAGCATGAGAGAAATACAGGACAAAAAAGGAGGAGGTATAATGGTGCTGTATAAACAAAACAGTAACATTACTCTAAGAAAAGACACTATGAAAAATAAGGATGTCTATCTATCTATCTATCTATCTATAGCCAGACACCCTAATCCCGCAAAGGGTGGCCACAGACAAAACGCCTCCAAGTCACTCTGTCACCCACCATTTGACTCCCCTCCGCCCCCAACTCCCCCCCCTCCCTCATATACCTCTCAACTCCATCCCTCCACCTCATCCTCGGTCTATCCCTCCCTCTCCCTCCCTCCACCTCACCTACATACACCCTCTTAGTCAGTCTTTCATTCTCCATTCTCTCCACATGTCCAAACTTGTACTAAAAGGAAAAATATTAGATCTAAGCATAAGAATAATTATAGTATACTTTTCTGTAATTAGGACACAAGAAGACAGAACTAGAAATTTCTCAATGAAACAAGAGATTGAGAAAAGTATGAATGAGGCAGAGGATGGGGCTCTAATAGTCATGGCAGACTTCAATGGGCATACAGGTATGTTAGGTCACCAGCAGCTTGACATGAATGGAAAAATAATCCTGGACGGGATAAATGAATATAAATTAATCTTGCTTAACGGTGACAATAACTGTTCAGGTATTTACAGGTGGGCTAGAAATAATCAGTGTAGTGTAATTGATTACATACTTGTCAATGGGAAAATGTACAACTACTTCCAGACCATGAATATAGACGAGAAACAAGAAACTATAGATATCACTGATCATAATCTGATATGTGCAAGGTTTATAATAAAAAGAGAAAGACAAAACTTCAACAAACAAGGAAAGTGGGAAACAGTGGAGTATTATAGGACAGATGAGATATCACTACAACAGTATGCAAATAGAGTGGAAGAAAAACTGAATGAAGTCAGAGTTTCCAATATAACACAGATGAATACATTAATAGAAGAAGCTGCCAGCGAAACACTAAAAACAAGATATAGAAGAAAGGTAATTGAAAGGGAAAATAAAATAAGGGAGCCTGTTTGGATGAACAATGAAATAAGAAAGGAAATAAAAGAGAGGAAAAGATTGAATAGGCAAAAAAGAAACATACAAAATCAGGATGAAAGAGACAGAATATATGAGCTCTATAGGCAACAAAAACAGAAGGTGCAAATCCTCATTAGAAAGGAGATGTTTAAACATGAACAAAAGCTCACAAAAGAAATAAAAGAAAGCAATGAAAAGGGTAAAAAATTGTGGGAGGCTGTTAATAAACTAAGAGGTATAGACAAAAAATTAGACAAGTTAGCAATATACAGCAAAGAAGGTAACAAACTAAATGATATACAGGCTAGTGAGGAAATAATACAATTTTGGGACAAAATCTATAAAAAGCATGAAAACAACATCAATGAAGCATGGAATAGTGACACAAGGCAAGAATACATTAACAAGCTGGACTTAGAAAGTAATCTGAATGTAATGAATATAGATATACCAATAGGACACAATATAGAGAGAACATATGAATTCCCTCCTAGTATAAGAGAACATATGGACATGTGCTGCAAAGTACAAAGCAAAATAAAACCCATGGAATATCCAAATATTATGCAAGACCAAGTAAAACATTGCATACAAAAGCTAAAAAACAGAAAAGCCCCAGGACCAGATCAAAAGAAGCCTGAACTCTACAAAGTCCTGATAAAAAGTGAGCAGTGTATAGAAAGCCTTACAAACTGCTTTCAGCACATTATAGATGATGGGACAGAAGTTAAGGAATGGGTATGGTCAAATACAAAAATGATAGAGAAAACAACTAAACCTACATCAGACCAGCTCAGACCAATAGCGTTGACCAATATTTCGTACAAAATATGTATGTCACTGATAGGAAACTTTGTGGATAGCCATATCACCATAAATAACGAGGCTAAAGAAACACAAGCAGGCTTCACAAAGGGAGCTAAAATAGAAGACAACTTATTAACCTTACAATACTGCATAGAGGATAGCTACCAGAAGGGAAAACCTCTTTTAATAATATCCATTGATTACTCAAAGGCATTTGACTCAATTAAAAGAGAGAAAATAGTACAGGCACTAATGCGATACAAGGTACACCCAAAGATAATAGATACCATTGTTAACATATATAAAGAAGACAAAA
>NW_027642757.1:45000-52500 GCF_032717465.1 Coenobita brevimanus | reverse complement strand
CAGAAATGACAATAGTTAGGTGGATGTGTAGTGCGTCCCTGAGTGCAAGGCCTAGGGGGGGGGGGGCTGGGTTTACGATGGAAGAGTCGAGAGGTAGGATGTGACTGGAATGTACTGGTGTTGTGATGAGGAGGGGTAGATTGAGATGGTTTGGGAGGTAGGATGTGACTGGAGTGTATTGGTGCTGTGATTAGGAGGGGTAGATTGAGATGGTTTGGGAGGAAGGATGGGACTGGAGTGTATTGGTGTTGTGATGAGGAGGGGTAGATTGAGATGGTTTGGGAGGAAGGATGGGACTGGAGTGTATTGGTGCTGTGATGAGGAGGGGTAGACTGAGATGGTTTGGGCATGTGGAGAGGACGGGGGATGACTATTGGGTGCAGAAAGTGAAAAGTGTTAATGTTGGGGGTTGGGTTGCGATAGACAGACCGAAAAAGACTTGAGACGAGATCATAAGGGATTGAACAAGGAGGCTGCCAGAGATCGAGCAGCATGGAGAACAGCCATTAGGTGACTAAGGCTGACGCATGCATGTTGGAGCCTTTATAAACGAAACGAAACTAAAAGAAAAAATGAAACGAAATGATTATCGTATTTATTGCCCATTCTCCATCATCACTGCTGAGATATAACAATAGATTAACACTGGAATACGATGCTAGTCACTAAGAAGTGCTATGTAAGTGAAGCCGAAGCATTGCCTTATTCTGCCACTTAGCTACGTGAAATAAACTCTCATATGATGCTAGTCACGAAGAAGTGCTTTGCCAAAAACAGCTTCCATGTCATCTTGTCCTTCAGCATCTGTCTGTCTTCCCTCCTGCTCACATTTTCCTCTTTCTTCTCACCACCACATCCCTCCACCTCTTCCTCGGCCTCCCTCTCCCTTTCTCACGCTGCACCTCACTCACATACACTCTCCTAGTCAGTCTCTCAATCTCCATTATCTCCACATGGCCAAATGATCTCAGGGTACTTCTCCCAACACTTTCAATCACATCCACATCAATACCACAACGCTCCTTCACTTCCTCATATGTTCGTCTGTCTCTCCACGTAACTCCACATCCACATTAACACCATAACTCTCCTCTACTTCCTCGTTTGTCTGTCTGTCTCTTCATGCAACTCCAAATCCACATCAACACCACTACAACCTTCCACTTCCTCATTGTCTCTCTATCTCTGTTAACTCCCAATCCACATCAACACCACAACGCTCCTTTACTTCTTCATTTGTCTGGCTGCCTCCACGTAACTCCACATCCACATCAACACAACGCTTTTTCACTTCCTCATTTGTCTGTTTGTCTCTCCACGCAACTCTACATCCACATCAACAAAACAACGCTCCTTTACTTCCTCATTTGTCTGTCTGTCTCCACTAACTCAATATCCACATCAACAACTCAACGCTCCTTTACTTCCTCATTTGTCTGTCTGTCTCCACTAACTCAATATCCACATCAACAACTCAATGCTACTCCTTTATCTGTCTGTCTCTTCACGTAACTCCCCATCCACATCAACACCACAACGCTCCTTTACTTCATCATTTGTCTGTCTGTCTCCACTAACTCAATATCCACATCAACAACTCTACGCTACTCCTTTGTCTGTCTGTCTCTTCACGTAACTCCATATCCACATCAACACCACAACGCTCCTTTACTTCCTTATTTTGCCTCAGCGTTACCGTAAAATACACAATGAAAGAAAACGTAATTGTTGAACAAATGTTATGGTATACTCGTGTATTATGAGTATAGCAGGTGTACTATGAATCATGAAATAAAACATATCCTGATTGGAGTGTATTGAAGTTAAATGGTTAAAATACCAAAATAAATCTTCAGTAAATGCTAAAATGTAACTAATTAAGCGACATAAAGACATAAGTTTATCCATACACGACAAATAATAAAGTGACTAACCATGTACCTAATACATTCGATAGTCTATCCCTGCACGATAAAAGAGTGTATGTGAGTGAAGTGAAGGAGGGGAGAGGAGGGGGAGATCGAGGATGAGATGGAGGGATGGAGTAGAGAGACGTATGAGAGAGGGAGGTGTAAGTTGGGGGGATGGAGAGTGAGAGGCTAAGCACGAATTGATTACATCCGTTTATAATTTCTAATCGTGAAGTGATGCTGGCCATCATACTATGCCAAACTCATTCACTGTTCACCTACACACGATTTGCGGCGAGAATTGCTTTTGTCGTTCCTGAACACTTTTAATATGACCGCAAGTGTTTAGCATTTGCCTTGTTAATAATTTGCCAAGTAATAAGGCAGCAGAAAGTGAGAGGTGTGAACATTAGGGTTAGGGTTGCGAGAAGCAGACCGAAGAAAGCTTGGGGCGAGGTCAATGAGTGTGAACTCAGGGATAAGGGACTGGATAGAAAGACTGCCAGAGATCAAGCATCATGGAGAGCCGCCATTATGTGACCAAGGCCGATGCATGCAAGCAGGATGGAGCCTTTATAAACGAAACGAGACGAAAAACGAAGCTATGATAGCACCGTACAGCTGGCCTGGACATGGCACTTATACTGTAGTTGCCACACAGCAATAAAAGTGATTTTGTTCCCACCAAACACTATCAGTCTGATGTAGCCATTCAGTCAGGAGATCATTCCAACACACTTCTCACTTTCTACACCCATCTGTCATTCTCCACCCTCCTCAAATACCCAAACCATCTCAGTCCACCCCTCCTCATCACAATACCAGTACATTCCAGGGTGTTTACTGTGCACGGCCATGTAAGGCAATGCACACACGGGGCTGGAGGTGGCTGGGTTGAACACAGAGGACTGGGGTGACCTAGAGGTTCACCTACCACCACAGCAGGGGGTCAGTGCTCATGTTACGACACTCCAGCCATTGTGGAAGTGTTGCCACTGAGAGGATATGATAATAAACATAGCGTCAGTAAGGGGCAGTGTCTGTGGCAGCCATCCAACGAGGGTGACGCTAAGTACCCGTGCACACGTCAGTCCTGGCAACACCCTTCACTGGTGCACTTAGGGTACCAGTGCAAGAGGCCAAAAGAACACCGGGGCAAGGTTTGTCATGAGGAGTGGCATTATTTGGTGATGTCATGAGGAGTGGCATTATTTGATGATGTCATGAGGAGTGGCATTATTTGGTGATGTCATGAGGAGTGGCATTATTTGGTGATGTCATGAGGAGTGGCATTATTTGGTGATGTCATGAGGAGTGGCATTATTTGGTGATGTCATGAGGAGTGGCATTATTTGGCTCCTCCACAGCACCAAGACATGTCACTCAACAAAGCCAAACAGGAGATGGAGCACGAGGAACCTGCCGAACTCAGTGTAAATATGAGAAGGCCAAAGACACAACACATACGGTAATGACGAGACCAACACAGCGGCAACTGAGCAAAATATTGAAGGTGACCGACTACTTCAAGGATTAATAGATGTGATTTCAAGGTGGCGACCATCATCCACTCACTTGATGTAGTGCTGCCTACTTCTTCCTTTACCTTTATCATTCTTTTTCTGTGTCTGCCCTCCTCTCTTCCTATTTCTCACCATCATCCACTCACTTGATGTAGTGCTGCCTACCTCTTCCTTCACCTTTATCATTCTTTATCTGTGTCTGTCCTCCTCTCTTCCTATTTCTCCCATCTTTCCTGTCACTTTTTATTACTCTTCTTTCCTTTTCAGGTGGCTTTACATTGAGTGACAAGCCTAATGGTTTCCGGTAAGCCAGGAAACCATTTACAACGCTGGGTGGTAACCATATAACCAACCCATACGTGTTCCCTTCGTGTCAACAAGTGGGTTGGCGGAGGGTTAGTGCCCCTCCCCGTAAAACAACTAACTCAAAGACAAACCCCCACCCCTTACGGGATTATGGCGTCTGACGATAGATACATAGATAGATAGATACGGGATTATGACGTCTGGCGATAGGTACTGGATTATGGTGTCTGGCGATAGATAGATAGATAGATAGATACGGGATTATGGCGTCTGGCGATAGATAGAAAGATAGATAGATACGGGATTATTGCGTCTGGCGATAGATGGATAGATGGATGGATAGATAGATTGATATGAGACTGTGGCTTCTGACGATAGACAGATAGATAGATAGATGGATAGATACGGGATTATGGCGTCTGGCGATAGATAGATAGATACGGGATAATGGTGTCTGGCGATAGATAGATAGATACGGGATAATGGTGTCTGGCGATAGATAGATAGATAGATACGGGATAATGGTGTCTGGCGATAGATAGATAGATACGGGATAATGGTGTGTGGCGATAGATAGCTAGAGCGATAGTGGCAGCTGGGTACTTGTAGACACTGATCCACGACGTATTCTTCCTTGTTTTAAAGTAGTGTATTATGCACAAACCATACATTGTCAACGACTTAACTATGGCAGATATAAATAACTATCTATCTATCCACCTATTGCCACACGCCTCAATCTTGCAAGGAGTGGCCACAAACAAATCGCTTCCATATCGTCCTGTCCCCAGCCATTTTCACTGCCCTGCTCCCAACTCACACCCCTCTCTCTCATATACCTCTCCACTCCATCCTTTCATCTCATCCTTGGCCTTCCCCTCCCTCTCCTCCCCTCCACCTCACTCACATACACTCTCCTCGTCAGTCTCTCACTCTCCATCCTCTCCACATGACCAAACCACCTCAGTGTGTTTCTCCTAACGCTTCCTATCACATCCACATCCACACCACAACGCTCCTTCACTTCCTCATTTGTCAGTCTGTCTCTCCATGTAACTCCACATGCTCCTCTCATTTTTTTTTTTTTTTTAATGCAAGGAAGAAGGAACCAAAGGCCAGGAGCCCGCAAACCGTTCCTTCCAAGAAGAAAAAAAACAAAACAAAGGAGAGCCAAATTCAAGATCCGTTTATTTCGAGATGCCTGGACACACTGCGTCTGAAAGACTGGAGATCATAGGAAGTAGGAAATACAGACAGAGGGAGACAGTTCCAGAGTTGACCTGTTGCATAAATGAAGGACTGCTCAAAGGATCCTAGTGAGTCATAGCACTTTCCCCTCCCTCTATAAACAACGATAATTACTACGAGGAAATTATAGTATGTAAAGACAGCGAGGAAAACTATTTAGTATGTGTTTGTTTATGTAGATGCATTTCTGATGGATTGATGTCAAGTTGAAGCATAAGAAGATGGAGGATCAGAGGTTTTTCACATCCCTCGGCCTCCTCTATTCTATTCTATCTATCTATAGCCCGACGCCCTAATCCCGCAAAGTGTGGCAGCAGACAAAACGCCTCCAAGTCGCTCTGTCACCCACCATTTGACTGACCTTCTCCCAGCTCACTCCCCCCTCCCTCATATACCTCTCAACTTCATCCCTCCACCTCATCCTAGGTCTCCCCCTTCCTCTCCATCCCTCCACATGCAGTATCAAAGAACTGATGAACAATATCCTCGCTTACCTTTGTTCATCTCGGCAAGATGGGCAAGCAATTTAAACACAGAATAGACACACAGCTCGAGCGTCCTCCTCCTCCCACGGTTAGAGGGTGACTGACGGAATGCGAAGCTTCTATGGTTCACCGAGCTCCAGTTCGAGATACAATACTTGTTTTTATTATGCTGATTAATATTTATCTTTAATATTATTCCTATCTATATATCTATCTATAGCCAGACGCCGTCATCGCATAAGGAGTGGCTAAAAACAAATCGTCTCCATGTCGCCCTGTCCCCTGCCATCTCGCTGCCCTCCCCCCAACTTACACCTCCCTCTCATATACATCTCTCCTCCATCCCTCCATCTCTTCCTCGGTCTCTCCCTCCCCCTCCCCGCCTCCACCTCATTCATATATATTCTCCTAGTTAGTCTCTCACCCTCCATACTCTTTACGTTGACGCTTCTTAGAAAGAATCTCTGCCAGTCTCGAGAGAACCTGCTCGCCTCTGGACCCCACCCCACCTGATGTTGTGAACACAAGGGCAGCGAATCCACCGTGGTGCACAAGAAATGCACAAGCTAGATCCTTTCTTGTGCACCACGGTGGATTCACCGTGCAATATTCTAGCACAATACGACAAAATCAGTTCACGTTTAAGAACACTGTACGTAGAATGAATAAAATGTTAGTTTATGAAATACAGGAGTCTGCCACAACGCTCCATTTGGGGAAAAAATGGTTAAAGGAAAAAACCCAGGCAGAGGCGAACGGGAGAAGGCTTTGGTATCAGACTGTTAGGGGATACTATTGGTGTTTTCACTGCCTTTTTCTCTCATATACAAAATGAAACTAAAGCTTTATTAATCCCCAAATACGTATATCATTGTTAACTGACGTGATCTGGTACGAGTATGGCTGAAAGCAAAATGTGTAATGAGAAAAGCGACGAGAAAATTATGTTTTTTTCTGCTACTAGGGGGTGTTATTACACCCAACAGAGAAAGCCCGATGAAGCTGTGTTTGGCCCGGTTTATATATCTGTCTACCAGTCTGTCTCCCTGCCTGCCTGCCGGCCTATCTGTCTGCCTTTGTTTGCCAGCCTCTCTGTTAGCAAGATTATCGGAAAAAGTCAGCAGATTATCATATTTTTTAATTTAGATTTTGAATAAACTATTCCGTACAAGTCCTTACAATCAGAGAAACGTTGTCGCTGGAAAGCAGAGCAGGAAGAGTCAGCGGACAGTGATCAGTTTTTCGCAGTTACCCATCCATTTTACTGCTTTTCTCTGAACTGAAAGCCCACCCCAACTTAGTCTGTGGCGTCACAAAAGGTGCGCGGGGAAGTCATGTAACCAGATCATCTCTGTCATTAGAACCTGAATTAGGTTAGGATGAAGTAATTCGACATTTGCAGCATTCAGTAAAAGGTCAGGGGTATAAGACAAGGATAAAGGTTCAGTCAGCCGTCGTGTCCGAGACAGAGACTCATCATTCTCGAAGCTTTGTAATCAACAAGTAATAAACAGTAGCTCAGAGATAGACTCCGTGGAGAGAGTGCATCAGTACATCACGTCTATACTATTATTTGATTTTCTCTTATCATACTTCAGAACCACAGGTGTTTAGTGATAAAGTGGACGGGCGTTTGAACCGAGTGTGAGACACAAGTGTTGTTGGCGTCACTTCATAGGCTGTTGCTTGGATTTGCTGGATTTCCCTCCATTGTCCTCCTTCCTGCGATCTTGCCTTGTTCCCGCTGCACCCTCCAAAGGTATGCTATTTGGCTTCTGCTAATTCTGTACTCGTTTTACTCTAACTTGGCCCAAATTTTCCATCCCTCCAACCTGAATGCTGAGTTGTAGCAATAGATTAATGCTAGAAAATGTAAGTCACAAAAAAGTGGTATGGACAGAGAGCCGTAGCGTTGTCCGTTTCTGCCAATGACCCATGTGAAGTAAGCTGCAAAAGGACGAAAATTTGGGCCATTTAAAATGAAAAAATAATATACTGCGTGATACAATGATAATCTAGGACGTTGTG
>NW_027642757.1:22500-37500 GCF_032717465.1 Coenobita brevimanus | reverse complement strand
AAATTTGAAGTTTTTGTCGTATGTAAGACCAAGTACGGTGCAAGTATTCCTAATAGGAATGGGAACGCGATCGGGATCACGCGAATTTAGAAAAAGTGGGCGGGGGTTGGCTGATTTAATACGGAAATATGTTACTGTGCATTTCAAGGGATTCGCTTGAATCCGCCACTTCTGCTGCCATCGTGCAATTCGGTCCAGCTCTATGCTCGCTTTGTTGGTAATTCCGTCAATTGTCGTTGATCGTATTGTACGAGGGACTGAGATATGGGTGTGTGTCAGGCAAGAGCAGGGCGACACAGACTCCTACATAATGAGGTGCGACCGCTAGTGTTGTGCTGGCAAGACTAGGTTGTAAAATTATTGGCCACCTTCAGGCCTTCTCGCTCCCTTTAATGTTGGTGGGGACTTCTTTTTTACACACTGTGTGTGTGTGTGTGTGTGTGTGTGTGTGTGTGTGTTTGTGTGTGTGTCTTAACCTTGCCGTCATTAGTGAAGATTTAAAGAACACTATATAATCCCTCCAGCCAGAAGAACAGGCAGTGAAACAGAAACAACAGGAAGATTTTTAGCTCAAAAACAGAGGCAGTTGGGGAAGGTGAGCCGAAGAGTGCACAAAAGGGCAGCTGAGTATGTATGGTGCGGCTTGGTGTGATAGAATGTATGTAGGGAGACAGGAGTACAGGATAAGGTAGTGCAGCAGCATACGAATTATGAGAGTACGTGAGGCTAGCAGGGTACTGCAGGGGCCAGGTAAAGGGACTACTGTTTGTCAGAGGTATTGCTGGTGCCAGGTAAAGGGACTACTGTTTGTCAAAGGTACTGCAGGGGCCAGGTAAAGGGACTACTGTTTGTCAAAGGTACTGCAGGGGCCAGGTAAAGGGACTACTGTTTGTCAAAGGTACTGCAGGGGCCAGGTAAAGGGACTACTGTTTGTCAAAGGTATTGCAGGAGCCAGGTAAAGGGACTACTGTTTGTCAAAGGTATTTCAGGAGCCAGGTAAAGGGACTACTGTTTGTCAAAGGTACTGCAGGGGCCAGGTAAAGGGACTGCTGTGAAAGGTACTGTGGGGACCAGGTAAATAAAGTACTGTAAGGGCCAGGTAAAGGGACTACTGTTTGTCAAAGGTACTGCAGGGGCCAGGTATAAGGAATGTTGTAACAGGATGAACCATTGATCTCGATGTTTCTCACAGTAGCATCCTAGACATCTGCCGACGACCTGGTGGAACACTATGAAGATACAAACGAGGCAGCACCTACACCTCTTTTCAATGGCACTTCATATGCACTTATCTTAAAGGCTGCAGGAACCAGCTTTATCACACCAGGCATACACTGGAGTAGAGAAGGATTCCAATGGCCAGGGGTCTTGTATAACAGAAGCACTTACTGTTCTAGCCCACCAGAGCTACACATATGCCTGAGTGTGCTGAGAGGGTGGGTCTGCTGTGGGGAGTAGGTCTGCTGTGGGGAGTAGGTCTGCTGTTGGGAGTAGGTCTGCTGTGGCAAGTAGGTCTGCTGTGGCCAGGGATCTCCTATAACGGTATCACTTACGTCTGATGGCGAAGGCGTAGCCTATGAATCACGTGGAGGAGCCCCAATGGTGTACATGAAAATTCTTTATGGCCACTCCTGCCTTTTGGTTCACACCGACAGTTGGGTTTTTCTATCTCTTGCACACACGCATCGCCAAACCCACACTCATACACACACACACACACACACACACACACACACACACTTTCTCTCTCTCTCTCTCTCTCTCTCTCATACTAGTACATAGAACGGACGAAACTTGGAATGTGACACCCGTAGACTTTCTTTCAGGCAGCAAAATTTACAAGCGAATTAATAGCCGATCGAAAGTTAGGTTAGGTCACTTTGGGCAGGGTTTGGTCTGATTAGGTAATTTTTGGTTGGGTTGGGTTCAGATCGACTAGATATAGACGGATTAGGTTAGATTGCTTTAGAATACGTCGGTTTTGATAGGTTTTGGGTTGGGTTTTTATTTGGTTAGGTTAGGCTGGGTTAGGTTCGGTTGGATTAGGTCATTTTAGGCTTGACTGAGTTGGGTTAGGTCGGGTATGGTATGGTTAAGTGAGACTGGGTAGGATTAGGTAGGGTTAGATGCGGTTTGGCTGCTTCAAAATAGGTTATGTTAAGTATGGGGAGGTTACGTGAGATTGTGAGGTTAAATACAATTAGACTGGGTTAGGTGAGGTTAAGCTAGATTAGGCTGGGTTGATTTAGGTTGGATTAGGTCATTCGAGGTTAAGCAGGGTTCAATTCGAGCAAATATTGATAGGTTATGTGAGACTGGGCTAAATTAAATCGGTTATAACACTCTCCCTACACATATCCGTATGACACCCATCACCCACCCTCCACACACACACACACACACACACACACACACACACACACACACACACACACACACACACACACGTAGGCGCCCATGAACACAAGCATTTCCATAACACTCCCCTCACAGATATCCGTATGCCACCCATCACGCACCCTCCACACACACACACACACACGCACAAACACACACACACACACACACACAGCAGATTTGGCTTTTCCTAGAAATGAAACCCCCAAAGACTGAAAGTGGCGACAGCGAGAGGTGGCGGAGAAGCTCATCCCACTCTCTTCCCACTGGAATGTCTGTGATTGGTGGATGGTGGGGTGGGAGGTGCGTGAGTGAGGTTAGGAGTCCATTTGATGACCAGTACAGGTGTATCGTCTAATCTGGAAAGATATCTTCACCTGTCTCGTGCTACTCTCTCTCTCTCTCTCTCTCTCTCTCTCTCTCTCTATGTATGTATGTATGTATGTACGTTTTTTGTAACATTTTGTTGTGATGTGTTTTCATTATATTTTATAATCTCTTTTTTCATGGTCTTGAAATACAAAGGAAAATACTGTATTTATCATGCTGTACTTATGCAGTCAGTTTCCCTTTATAAGGCTCATCAAGTCATCCGTAATTCATCGCCGTATTTAATAACAAAAGACCGCACCAGCCTCTCCCCTTCAACTCATCTCTGTCTGTCTCCGTCTCTGTCTGTCTGTCTGTCTGTCTCTCTCTCGAGCGAAAAAGGGAAACATAAGAGGGGTATTGACAAAGGATTTGATGTAGAGATAAGTTTCATAATACATAAGGAAGAAGGAAGTTAAAATGAAAGGCAGCCAAGAGTGTGTGTGACCTGAGGAGGGAGGCTAATTCTCAAGGGACAATATATTCTGGTGTGTTCTTACCTAATTGTATATTTACAGGAATGAGTCAAGCTCGTACTGTCCCGTGTCTTGAACCATATTTATCGTACATATCCTTAAATTTGTTAATTGTTTTGGCACACACTATTTCATTCGGTACTGCATTCCATTGATCAATTGCTCTGTTTGGGAAACTGAATTTCCTTACGTCTTTATCACCTCTCTTCTTATGCAGTTTTTTGCAGTGTCCTCTTGCTGATGCTTCTCCATGTATTAAGTAATCATTTATGTCTATTTTCTCCTTCCCTGATATGCACTTATATAGCATTATCATGTCACCTCTTTTCCTTCGCTCCTGTAGTGTTGGTAGATTCAGTTTATTTAGTCTTTCTTCGTACCTTAGGTCCCTTAAGCTTGGTATCCATCTTGTAGCGGCCCTTTGAACTCTTTCAATCTTGTCTATGTGCTTTTTGAGATGAGGACTCCAGACTACTGATGCATATTCCAGGGTTGGTCTAATGAATGATGTTATTATCCTTCTTAGCATGTCTTCATTTATGTATGTGAATGTGTGTGTGTGTGTGTGTGTTGTGTGTGCGCGTGTGTGCGCGCGCCCCTCTCTCACTATCATACTCCAGGACATGTACACTTTGTTCCACGTCAATAAAGTCATTACCGGTATATGCAATCCCTCCACGTATATTAATATATTTTGCTTACATTTTGTTGTGGTGTGTTTGGAGAGAGAGAGAGAGAGAGAGAGAGAGAGAGAGAGAGAGAGAGAGAGAGAGAGAGAGAGAGCAACATAGGGAAGAAAGGGTTAAGGTGTGGCAAGTATGGACAGGTGGATCTTGTGACCTGTGATTCCCTTCAGCCCTCCATGACAATCCCCAGGGACGTGAGCGCAGTGTGAGCCTCAGAGAATGTTTGCCTTTGTTTCCTCTGTATTTTGCATCTTGACTCTTCACCTCACCTTCCAGCTGCTTTGTCTGCTTGTCCGACGGAATGCATTGCTTTTGGCTTGAGATGTATATTGTATGGCCATTCTAATGCTTTATTCTAAAATATAAACTTAGCAGACCTGCGTTCAATCGATCAAAAAAAAAATCTTGACACAGGTGAACAATGTTTTCACAATGAGCGATGCTCCTGTTGGTGTTGGTTTAAGCCAGTTTATTCTCTCTCTCTCTCTCTCTCTCTCTCTCTCTCTCTCTCTCTCTCTCTCTATGTACTATATATATATATATATATATATATATATATATATATCTATATATCTATATATATATATATATATATATATATATATATATATGATGCATGTATATACTGTATGTATAAATATGTCTGAATGCATGCATGTACACCCTCCGGAGCGACGGGGTAGGGGTTGTGTGTGTGTGTGTGTGTGTGTGTGTGACCCTATAGAAACCGTACTCTCCCTACATACCAGTCTCCTCCCAACAGTGTTTTTCCCTCCTCCTTACCGATTTATTCTCCAAACGACTCATTACTATCCCCTGGTTGGCTTCCTATGTCTTCATATCATCATCGATTGCATGAGTAGAATATAGTAACGGAGCAGAAATAAATCGGTCAGGAAGAGGTGTTAGGAAGCTTGCTAACAGTAAAATACCCCCGCTAATACCAATACACCGGTCCTGTATGAGACAGCCCTAGCGTGGTACCTTATAGATGAAATTGATACAGTATTATAGATGTAACTTTTCCTTTTCAGTCTTTCCTATGAAATTTCCATATCAGTTATTCCATGCTACTTGGTGGTTTTTCTCACTTTTTCCTGCCAGTTTTAACTGGCGGGTTTGGAGGCGGGGTGAACCTTCTTGCTTTACTATCTTTACCCTTCAGCATGTAGAGTTAGATCTCGTAGTCATAGTCTATTCTCTAACAAACAGCCTCGAAAGGACGATAAGGTCTGTTGCTGTTTGCTTTCCTTTGTACTCCTTTGTGTATTCAGTATGGACGGTGGGTCTTAGTGCCAAAGTGGAGACATGTGGAGATGTATGATATGAAGGAGAGAGAGAGAGAGAGAGAGAGAGTTTTCTTTCTCGTTTTCCTCTCCAAAAAACGAGGCTATAAATGTGCAGAATCTCTCTCTCTCTCTCTCTCAGAGTTGTTGGTGGGAAGTTGTGCCGGAGATTAACATAAGAGAGGATAACTGCAGTAGGCCGGTTGGCCCATACTAGGCAGCTCCTAGAAGAGTAACTGAACTACTAGAATGAGATAAGGATAGCAAAGAAGAAGGCTCTCCCCCGCCCTCCAAGACCCTCCAGCCGAAGCCGGCAGGAAAAAGTTAGAAAGAACACTACGCAGTATAGAAAAACTGGCGTAGACATTTTACAGGAAAGTGTGAAAGGAGAATAGAGACTATCACAGTGTAACCTGAAAAGGGAAAATTATGAATTAGTATTGGTTATAAGATTTTCTTTTTTCTATATCCACCCCTTATTAGTCATATGCTTATCTAGCCTATGGTTGAAACTCTCAATGGAAGAGGCAGCAACTACTTTACTAGGTAGCTTATTCCATTCGTCTACTACTCTATTACCAAAGCAATTTCTACCTATTTCCTTACTGAAACGGAATTTTTCTAGTTTGAAACCATTATTTCTAGTTCTATCCTGTATGCTCACTTTAAGTACCTTGCTAATATCTCCCTTATTTATACCATTCATCCACTTAAACACCTCAATTATGCCTCCCCTTACTCTACGCCTCTCTAGCGAATGCAGACTTAGTCTTTTCAGTCTGTCTTCATATGACAGGTTCCGGACGTCATGTATCATTTTTGTCATTCTTCTCTGTACATTTTCTAACGAATTAATATCCATTCTATAGTAAGGACACCAAAATTGTACTGCGTAGTCTAAATGTGGCCTTACTAATGCTAGATAAAGTTTCATTATTACTTTAGATGATCTATTTCATTATTACTTTAGACCCGACCACCACCACCCCCACTGTCCTAATCCCGGAGTTTAAACGTAGATATGACCTCATTTGACCTTTGTTACGTCTCCCCTGACCTTTGTTCCGCCTGAGACGCTGAAGGGGACGCTGTAGGAGGGCAAGATTTATAGGGGGGGTGAAGCGAAAATGACCCTAGGGAAGACAAATTACTTGGAGGTGAAAAGACTGAAGGTGTTGAGATTGTAAAGTTTTGAGAGAGAGAGAGAGAGAGAGAGAGAGAGAGAGAGAGAGAGAGAGAGAGAGAGAGAGAGAGAGAGAGAGAGAGAGAGAGAGAACATGACCAATTCAGAGAAACAGATAAAAGAAATACTGGGTTAACAGAGAGAGAGAGAGAGAGAGAGAGAGAGAGAGAAGGTCATTGGTGTGGACGTGAAAACAAACAATGAGTGTGAAGTGGTGGACCTTATCTGGGGCCTCATCTGTGTGTGTGTGTGTGTGTGTGTGTGTGTGTGTGTGTGTGTGTGAGAGAGAGAGAGAGAGAGAGAGAGAGAGAGAGAGAGAGAGAGAGAGAGAGAGACAGACAGACAGACAGAGAGACAGAGAATTAAGCAGTAAAATCTAAACAAATACTTTAATAATAATAATAATAATAATAACAATAATAATAATAATGCGTTTAAGTCTTTCAGCTAGATTTGTAAATGAATGTAGCGCTTTATGTATTTATGTAGCGGGTTTGTTTCTCCATAAATCCCATTACTGTAAATTAACGTTGATATTGTTGTAGTAATATTATTTTGGCAACTCACAAGGGAGTATTATTATTGCTTAGGATATTCGCACATATTTGTAGACGCACACGTATACACAAAGGCGTACACACAGGCATATTGTAATAGTGTACATATGATGAATTACACATACATTTTCTTCACACACACACACACACACACACACAGGTAAAACAGGTGAGGTAGGCAAGGTACACGTGGGTTATCAGGTAAATCTCAGGGGCGGTCTTCCTCCCCTGGGGTGTTGGGTGGGGGAAGGCCCTGGGGGTGTTTGGAAGGGGGTAGTTGAGGAGGAAGGAGGGATAGAGAGGGAGGGGGGGGAGAGAGGTGAAGTGGAGGGAGTGGAAGACAAAATGGGAGGTAGAGGTGGGGAGGAAGCTAGGGAAGGGAAGTGGGGAGAGATTGTGGGGGAGAGAGAGAAGGAGAAAATGTTATAGAACTACAGATAGATATATAGACAGATAGGTAGACATGGATAGGTAGATGGATAGATAGATAGGTTTAAAAATAGCTAGATAGATAAATAAATATAGATATTAATAGACAGCCTGAAGCACTATAATCACATGGGGTTCAGCCTCACACCTTACCTCACACCTGCCTCCACCCCACCCCACCCCACCCCACCCCCGGGAATACCTCTCATTAACACCTCGCCTCACCTCTTGTGGGACTACCTTTCTGACTGACACCTTTTGTTTTGAGAAAGCAGTAGTTTAACTTAGCTGATCCTCAATGATTTTCAGTCTTAAGTATTGTTATAAGGGGTGACAGGCATATATATATATATATATATATATATATATATATATATATATATATATATATATATATATATTTTTTATAGCATTGCAGGCCAGCTTTGCCACCAAAACACAGTACTTGAAATCAGCTGGATGTCCATAAGATACATCGCATACAGTATATTTATTCCCTGCCACAGTGGGGTTAGGGGAAGGCTGGTCAGCATCCTGAATGACAATGTAATCAGCAAACCTCAACTGTGCCTCAAATCTAAGCCCTGACTGGCCCCATCCTGCCGCAGTGCCTTCACCCACTACATCACTAGGCGTCAGCTATACTCAGGTCATTTTATCTAGGCGTAGACTTGCCATCTTGAATGTTGAGCTGTAACAGATCATCATCATGGCGCTAATAATGAAGTTCTGTGGAAGGGATGTTGAACCCTAGTACAGTCGTCCTCTGCCACTGAGCTATGACAATTACTGTATGCTGAGAATGAACAAAAATCTTTATGGATTTAAAGTGTGAACTACACACTATACTTTTGTTGCCTTAACTTGGCCTAGGTTTTTGTCTTTTTGCAGCTTATATCACACAGTTCAGTGGCAGAAAAATACAGTGCAGTGGCTTTGCATCCTTTTCATAGCACTTCATATCTTCTTTGCTATCCTTATCTCATTCTAGTAGTTCAGTTACTCTTCTAGGAGCTGCCTAGCATGGGCCAACCGGCCTACTGCAGTTATCCTCTCTTCTTATGTTCTTATAACGGAATTTTTCCAGTTTGAAACCATTACTTCTAGTTCTATCCTGTATGCCCACTTTAAGTTCTGTACCTTGCTAATATCTCCTTTACTTATTCCCTTCCTTCTCTTAAACACCTCAATTAAGTCTCCCATTACATTGTAGGTGCAAATTTAGTCTTTTTAGTCTGTCTTCATGTGGCAGGTTCCGAACATCATGTATCATTTTTGTCATTATTCTCTGTACGTTTTCAAGCGACTTTATATCCATTCAATAGTACGGACACCAAAATTGCATGGCGTGGTCTAAATGTGGCCTTATTAATGCTAGATAAAGTTGCAAAATTGCTCCTCGAAATAAATCTTAGGAGCCTATTTGCTTTATTTCTAGCATCAATACACTACTGCCTAGGTTGAGGTCTTACTAACCATAACTCCTAGATCTCTCTCGCATTCCGATTTACTAATTACTTTGTTATCTAAGTTGTATGTATTATCTCCCATGGTCTTGCCTACGTTCAGTACTATAGTTTTCAAAATCTGACAGTCTGAAATTACCCACAAAATTTGTACAAGTGGCACCACTGGATTGTCATCGCCGCGCGAGGGCAGCACATACAAGGTTGACTCCACGCTGCTTGCCTGTTACCATCACGCGAGGCTGATGCAGTGACATAAGAACATAAGAGAGGATAACTGCAGTAGTCCGCTTGGCCCATGCTAGGCAGCTCCTAGAAGAGTAACCGAACTACTAGAATGAGATAAGGATAGCAAAGAAGAAGGCTCTCCCCCGCCCTCCAAACTCTCCAGCCGAAGCCGGCAGGAAAAAGTCAGAAAGAACACCAGGCCGTATAGAAAAATTGGCGTGGACATTTTACAGGAAAGTGTGAAAGGAGAATGGAGGCTCCACCTCTCTCTCTCTCTCTCTCTCTCTTCTTTGATTTACTGGTGGTACAGTTACGGCGATATTCTTAAAAATAATTCCTTCCCTGCGAATGATTTTCCTTTCCCCTCAGTATGCGTAAAGATTTCCTTGGAAGGGAAGGAAAAATGTTCAGGTTGGTAGCCCTGTTAAACTAAAATGACCCATCCTGCTGATATTTGGTATGATGGAGCGTTAAGTTTATAAACTAATACATCAAAACACGCATATCTCGTGCTGGATAATGAAAGCACAACACATTTGAGACGTGGGAGGTGGCCACCACATCTACAGTATACTGTTGGTTTGTATTCAGCCATAAATGCCATTCTGGCCAACATCGCAGCGTGTTCACTCCTCAAGACAATATTTTGATAAATTATATTCGAGGAATATTATTACGCTTAATGTTGTTATTAAAGTCGCACCAATTTAAAACTAAGGTTTGGGTGGGGTCTGGCGCTGGGTGCAGCCATGCCATACTTCCTAAACGAGCGATGAGTAGATTCTGTTATATATGTAATAGGCATCACAGATAGGTACACACATACTAGTACAATATAAACGTAAGTACTCTAGCATATCAAAGGAAGGTAAACTTGTAATGCATATGGCTCTTGTACATCAATAAAGAAACGTGGCATACATATTTTACAGTGGTGCTGAAAAAAATGTAGTTACTTTTACCGACTTTCACGGTAGTTCTAAGTTGGGTAAGTAATGTAACAATTACGTTTATAATATAATTTGAAGGAATCAGTAGAACATACGCTATTTTCTTAATAGAAATAAATAAGTTAAAACACTCACGAGCGGCAACATCCAGGCCCATACTGGGAATCATAAATTATATGAGAGAGAGAGAGAATGTGATTTGTAAATTCATTATTTTGGTTATATTTATAACTTAAATTAGTTTGTCTTTACACACACACACACACACATACACAAACACACACACAAATACACACACACAGAAGTGGGTGGTCATGTCAGTGGCACCATTGGATTGTCAAGGCCAATGTGAGTCGTCATCGCCGCGCGAGGGCAGCACATACAAGGTTGACTCCACGCTGCTTGCATGTCACTATCACGCGAGGCTGATGCAGTGACATGGTGATTTTCAACACGTTGAGCCTCAGTGTCGGTCTTGCATTGGTATGGTGTAGATATCCGACGGTTAAGCCCATGGCGCCAAGCCGTCTACACTCGCATGATCACATCTGCCACATCAACCGTTACCTTACCCCCTCCCTCGCCCTCAGTGAGTCAGTCACCTAATGTCAGGCAGAGGGTGCGTGCATGTGATGCCCAGCTCCGCGGTGCCGGGGTGTCTTGTTACCCACAGCATAACAGGCTCATTGTAAATGAGAAATATGTTTCGCTGAGGGTGGGGGATGGAGAGAGGATTATTGAAACGAGCATATGTAGTTAAAAGGAAAGACAGACTGACAAATGAGGAAGTGCAGGAGCGTTGTGGTGTTAATGTGAACGTGATAGAAAGCGTTAGGAGAAAATACACTGAGGTGGTCTGGCCATGTGGAGAGGATGGAGAGCGAGAGACAAGCGAGGAGAGTGTATGTGAGTGAGGTGGAGGGGGGGAGGAGAGGGAGGGGAGGCCTAAGATGAGATGGAAGGATGGGATGGAGGTATGTGAGAGAGAGGGGGGTGAGCCAGTGGCGTATCCAGGAAATTTGCCAGGGGGGGGCAAACACTTGGAATATTTCCCCATAATATGTCACCACAAACTTTCCTAGATTTGATGTTTTATGTCATCAGAAATAAGTTGACATCATTACTGTCGCATTTGTTCCAATGTCTTAAAGAAAAACTATCTTTTCCCCACATATTGACAGCTTTCTTGAAGTTACTTTAAGTTAATAGCTAATAATCCTTTCAGAGGACAAGTATGTAAAAACACTCAGTAGGCTACATAATGTTACCAGAGGTCTACTATTTCATTAGAGAGAAAATGGAAACACCAGCAATAAATTAGAAGGCACTGGAGTTGCCCTAGCAAAGACATCTCCATGTCACTAGTATCCTTGGTCATCAGGGTACTCTCGTAGATGGTAGTATTATCGATACCTGCATGCTAACTTCCCTCCGTTCTACCTCAAAATATTTTTTTTTTCGGTACCACAAATTTCTTGAGCACTTTTAGTACTGAAAAAATGACTGTCAACGCTATACTCTTGGTGCATCATTTACCTGTTATCTTTATCTCTCTGTGCATATAAGGAATTACAGCTATTTTGCGTAATAACCTATGAAATTATAATGAATTATACCACACATCGGCACAGCAAGTACCATACGAGATGCAATGGCGTCCATACTATGTTTATATTCTTCCTTGTGTCACTCTACTTTCAACTTCTTTTGCACATTTTCCTCTTTTTTCTATCACTGTACCCAGGTATTTGAACTCTCTCACCAATTCCAGTGTCTCTCCATTCACTGTAACATCACACTGGGAGTCACCTTCTCTCTCATTAACCATCACTTTACTTTTTTCTACATTTACTCTCAAGGCACGACGCTTACAGACATCAGCAAAACACTGCACTAGCCAACCAAGTTCTTCTCCGGTACTTGCAAGCAGTACTGCATCATCAGCATACAACAAACTGGAGATATTCCATCCATCACCATTCATTACCAACGCCATCCCTCTCTCCATTACTCGTGTTTTTACTTCTCTCATCACCCCATCCATATATATATACTGAACAACCACGGGGACATCACACAACCTTGTCGCACGCCCACACCGATCGTGAACCATTCACTCAGATGCCCATTTACCCTTACACATGCTTCACTACCATCATAAAAATAATTATAGTAATAATAATAATAATGATGATGATGATGATGATGATGATTTTTTGACAGATAGACGTACGGAAATGCAGGAAATCCACAGCAAGCCATGAGGAAAGCCAGAGGAAAGCCAGTCAGCCAGCCAGCCAGCCAGCCAGCCAGTCAGCCATCACTTACCTGCGATAAAAGCTAAGTTATGTTTCGCCTGTTAGATTAGATAGATAGATAGATAGACAGATGGATGGATAGATGAATGGATAGATTGATAGGTTGATGGATAAATAGATAGATGGATGGAGGGATGAGTGGATAGATAGATGGATGGATGGATGGATGGATGATAGATTGATAGATAGATGGATGGCTGGATGGATGATAGATTGATAGATGGATGGATGGATGGATGATAGATTGATAGGTAGATGGATACATAGATAGATGGATGAAGGGATGGAGGGATGAGTGGATAGATAAATGGACAGATAGATAGATAGACAGATAGATGGATGGATGGATGGATAGAATGATAGATAGATAGATAGGCAACTTACACTGCCACACGTCACTCTAACACACACACACACACACACACACACACACACACACACACACACATTCAAAGTCCCCTTTCATACACTCGTATACATAAATTCCCTCTCTCTCTCTCTCTCTCTCTATCTCTCTCTATCTCTCTCTCTCTCTCTCTCTCTCTCTCTCTCTCTCTCTCTCTCTCTCTCTCACACACACACACACACACACACACACACACACACCGGCGATGCTTACCTAATGGATGTGAGATTAACAAGGAGAGTGACGTGGGTGAGGTGGAGGAGGGGAGAGGGAGGAGACCGAGGATGAGATGGAGGGGTGAAGTAGAAAGGCATATGAGAGAGGGGGGTGTAAGTTGGGGGGAGGGCAGTGAAATGGCCGGGGACAGGGCGACATGGAGGTGATTTGTTTGTGGCCATCCCTTACGGGATGAAGGCGTGTGGGTAGGGAGAGAGAGAGAGAGAGAGAGAGAGAGAGAGAGAGAGAGAGAGAGAGAGAGAGGGAGAGAGAGAGAGAGAGAGAGAGAGAGAGAGAGACGCCAAAAGACCTGTGTGTATCAGAGTTCATAATCAAAATATCATCCACGTCTATCTGTCTATTTATCTAACTGTAAGCTTACCTAAATCTACCAGACCAAAGCTAATCTACCTTTACTGACTACCCTGCCCTGCCCTGCCCTACCCTGCCCTGCCCTACCTTGTCCTACCCTGCCCTACCCTACCCTACCCTACCCTACCCTGCCCTACCCTACACTACCCTACCCTACACTACCATACCCTACACTACCCAGCCCTACCCTACACTACCCTACCCTACACTACCTTGTCCTACACTACGATACCCTATCTTACCCTACCCTACCCTGTTCTACATTACGCTACCCTACCCTACCCTACCCTACCCTACCCTACTCTACCCTACCCTACCCTACCCTACTCTACTCTACCCTACCCTACCCTACCCTGTCCTACATTGCGTTACCTTACCCTTCCCTACCCTACCCTACCTACCTACCTATCTTGTCCCTAGAGAAGCTCAGGCAGTGAAGACATGTGGGAGAGAGAGAGAGAGAGAGAGAGACAGACAGACAGACAGACAGACAGACTGAGAGACAGACAGGCAGACAGACAGAAAGAGACAGAGAGGCAGACAGAGACAGAGACAAAGACAGAGATAGACAGACAAAGCGAGAGAGAGAGAGACAGACAGACAGACAGACAGACTGACTGAGAGACAGACAGGCAGACAGATAGAAAGAGACAGAGAGACAGACAGAGTGGCTGGGGACGACAGGCCAGAAGAGACGGGCTGGGGACGCGTCACGCGCCTGACGTATCATATTCTCTCGTCTGGCGCGTCCCCAGCCACTCCCTCCACCCCCCCTCCTCTCCCTTAGTCATTTTCTCTTCTTCCTTACTTCCTCCTTCCTTCCTTCCTTCCTTCCTTCCTTCCTTTTTTCCTTCCTTCCTTTTTCCTTCCTTCCTTCCATCATTCATTCATTCATTTCTTTCTTCCTTCCTTCATTCATTTCTTTCTTCCTTCCTTCATTCATTTCTTCCTTCCTTCCTTCCTTTTTTCCTTCCTTCCTTCCTTCATTCATTCATTCATTCCTTTCTTCCTTCCTTCCTTCATTCATTCATTCATTTCTTCCTTCTTTCTTTCCTTCCTTCCTTCCCTAATTCCTTCCTTCCTTCCTTCCTTCCCTAATTCCTTCCTTCCTTCCTTCCTTCCCTAATTCCTTCCTTCCTTCCTTCCCTAATTCCTTCCTTCCTTCCCTAATTCCTTCCTTCCTTCCTTCCTTCTTTCCTTCCTTTTTTCCTTCCTTCCTTCCATCATTCATTCATTCATTTCTTTCTTCCTTCCTTCATTCATTCCTTTCTTCCTTCCTTCCTTCCTTCCTTCCTTCCTTCCTTCCATCATTCATTCATTCATTTCTTTCTTCCTTCCTTCATTCATTCCTTTCTTCCTTCCTTCCTTCCTTCCTTCCTTCCTTCCCTCCTTCCTTCATTCCTTCCTTCCTTCATTCATTCCTTTCTTCCTTCCCTGCTTCCTTCCTTCCTTCCTTCCTTCCTTTCATCCATCCCGTCTGTCTGTCTGTTATCTATTAGGTATCTCCATATATACATACTAATGGCCTACCTACCGTCCTACCTACATATCTACTTACCTACCTACCTTCGTATCTACTTACCTACCAGCCTACCTACCTATTTATCTACTTACCTACCTTCCTACCTACTTACCTACCTACTGACCTATCTACCTACTTT